>NC_136505.1:97596067-97641067 GCF_053919585.1 Euprymna scolopes
TGGGGCAATTACATTTTCACTTCCGCCTAAGAAAATACAAAATATAAAACACCGATAGAGAATTGAAATAATATTAAAAGAGGACATTTACGACTTCCGCTCCGGTGGTCGTTAATGTTCTATTTGAGAAATCTAATTATTTAAAAATATTATCCAATAACCACATTAAATAAATATTTGCCGAAACATTAATTATGATTTTCTTAGCAAATGATTTATTACAAAGTTCGTCTGAAAACTAATGCCTCCTTCATTTTATTCCGACCGAATAGATCAGGATGGATTGCAAATCGCATTGTTAGCATGACTAAACGTAGCCGGTTCTAACGTGAAAGTTTCATCTCTCTGTTGCAGATATTGATGGTATAGCACTGTAAGAAAGCAACTCACTGACATGTACGCGCGTCAGAATTATCGGAGTCCTACCATTGAGACTGCTAGTGACTGTTAAGTGAATAAATTCTAGAAAACAATAGAAAATTAAAGGTACAACTACTGTCTTCGTAACTCATCAACTTTTTCAATAAAAAAATAGGAAGCTTGGCTTTTAGAATGTTGTTCACAAGTTGATGGGCAGTAAAAAAAAAACAACTTTGCTTAGATGTTACGTATACGTACAACGATATGTAATGGGACAAGTAATGAAAAGTAAAAATTATTTATAAACGCAAGTGCTCAAACTGTTTTGCTTCTTGATTATTTACACAGATTTGAAGTTTGCCTCGCACGCTTTGACAAACATTTTCCACTTTTGGCTTACCCTATATATATATATATAAATAAATATATATATATATATATATATATATATATATATAGAGAGAGAGAGAGAGAGAGAGAGAGAGAGAGAGTGAGAGATCATATAATTATTTCCACAGACAAACAGCGTCTCGGCTCACAAAAGCCATGACAGCCAATAAACCGGGAGTTTAAGACTCGAGATGCGAAGTTGTTTAGCTCTGGAAATAATTATATAATCTCTCACATTCTGAATATATATATATATATATATATATATATATATATGCATGTCTATGTATATATATATATATGCATCTATGTATATATATATATGCATGTATCTATATGTATATATATATAGTGAAAATGTTTTTTTTCGCGTATTATCTACTATTTGTGTATACTGATTATTTTCAAATCAAAAGTTCAATTTTTTGTAAGCATCCGAATATATATATATATATATATATATATATATATATATATATATATATATATATGAGCAAGCAGTTAATAAAATATGTTAAAAATCACTTTGAAATTAGTTACAAACATATTTAATCTGAAAAGGAAACACTAAATAAATGGATATTCCTTAATCCGCGGAGTTTCGAAGAAATACTTTCCTTCTCATCAGAGGGTAGGAATTAGCAAAATGCGGGATTGGATTTTGCATACAGAAGTATTTGATGAAGCAACAAGTAAGTCAAAGATCTTACTTGAAAACAAAAAAAGTGAAGCAAAAGGTGATTACACACGAATGGATTGTCTGGTGGAAGATAAAAAATCCAGTGACGGTAAAATCCCAATGTAAAACTTCAAAAAAGTTAAAAGAATTTCCATTTGTACAAGTAAAATCCAAGGATATATATATATATATATATATATATATATATATATATATATATATATATATATATATATATATAACCAATAACTTACATCCTTGTAGCTTTTAAACTTTTGAGTAAAAAAATAGGAGGCATTTGAACAACCCACGTCAAATATAGATGTTGTTCAGTCAAATTACACTACAATATTATATTTCTTACATATTTTCTTAATATTTTTTTTTTAAAAATTGCATCTTAAAATGTTACATTTACTAGTAGATTAAACAATTTAATCCTAAGCATTAATAACATTTGTTCCAAAGAATAATACGCCAATTCTATATATCAAAGACGCTTATTATTTTTGACCGTTATCATCTTGCACATCCCTTTCAATGAAAATGGAATATTTAAAATTGTCACCTCGTTATTATACTGAATGCTTTAGAATGAAAATGGAATATTTCAAATATCCCAATTAACAATTGTTTAAAGATAAATAAGTTAGTTACAGTCATCTTTTGTTCGGTCGGTGCAGACCATCACAACCAGCACCACAAAAAAGGGCTTTATTCAGTCTTGACAGACTGTTGATACCCACTGTAAGGGTGCCTGTGCGTGAACTTTTTGTAGCAACAGCTGCGCAATCTCCAACCACACCACTCCTGATTCGACATTGTTGAATACCAGTGGCAAGTGAGGGTTCAAGACGACTGGAAACAATGCCAAGACAAGCGGAGGCACATATAGCGCCTAGAATTCCTTAATGGTCACCTATCTGGTACTTGCCAGGTTCATCACCACAACCACCACAACGCCACCATCATAACAACATTATTACGTACTTACGTTTCAAAATTAGTATAAATCTTTAAAACCAACACATTTCAGGTGAAAACATTATTACCGATTTAGGCATTATGTTGAGATTATTATAAATTCCAACGCATTTCAGGTGCTAACATTATTACATATTTAAGTGTCATTTGAACATAAGTAAAAAAAAAATAGGGTCACGTGAAGATTATTGACCTTTAAAACCAGCGAATTTCAAGTGAAAACATTATTACTTACTTACGTAATGTGTTTAGATTAGTATAGATTCAAACGCATTTCAGGTGATAGCATTATTACCTCCTTAAGTGTCATGGTAACATAAGTAAAATGATAGGGTACTTGGTTAAGTATCCTGTGTGTCATGAGTAAGTTGCTGGAATCCATAATAAATAGAGAAGTAGTCAACCACCTCAGCAGAAATAACCTTCTTAGCGACACGCAATATGGTTTCCGTTCTGCTAGATCTACAGCAGATGTGCTAACGGTTATATCTCATAGCATTAGCGAATCTCTCGACAAAGGCTTCATTTCTAGAGCAATTGCTCTCGACATATCAAAGGCCTTCGATAAGGTTTGGCATAAAGGCATACTACACAAGATTTCCAGCTACGGTATAACTGGAAATGTTTTCTCGATCATTAAATCATTTCTCTCCGATAGGCTCATAAGAGTAGTGGTTGATGGGTAGAAACCAGAGGCCCACAGTATTAATGCTGGAGTCACTCAGGGGTCCATACTGCGCCCAACTCTCTTCCTGATCTACATCAATGATCTCCTAAAACACATACTAAAATATTTCGTTGAAATCTATGCTGATGACACGACCATCTATAGCAACACATCAAAGGCTGTAAATGATGATGTTCTCTCTGATTCTCTCTCCTCTGATCTTGAGCGCGTGGTACAGTGGGGAAAGAGGTGGCTGGTTACCTTTGATGCATCTAAGACCAAGCTCCGATCTCTACATCATAAACGCTCTGATCCCCAGCTGGCATCAATTGAAATGGATGGCTCTCGTCTAGGGGAGGCCCCAGGATTTGATAAGCTCCTGGGTTTGACCTTTATTCTGATCTTAAATGGAACACATACATAAAGTCTGTGGTCAAGGTCGCTGGGAAAATGGTAGGATCCCTCTACCGCTGCAGAAGATATCTCACTAATGATGCAATTCTCTATCTATATAAGAGCCAAGTACATCCAAAGATGGAGGACTCCTGCCACATTTGGGCGGGAGCTGCTAAAAACAGCCTATCCTGCCTTGACAGAGTACAAAATAGACTTCGTGGCTTGCTGGGGGATGCCTATTTCTCTATCCCGCAACCTCTTTCCTACAGAAGAGAGGTAGCGAGCCTGTCATTTTTCTATCCTTATTTCCATGGCAAGTGCTCGTCTGAGCTCCATTCTCTGGTCCCCCCTTGCCAATCTTTTTAAAAAAACACCCGACTAGCTGAAACAACCATCAATAATTTTCCCCACTCCCTATCTATGCCTAAATCAAAACGTAGATTCCATGAACAAAGATTCTTTCTTAGAACTGCACGCCTGTGGAAATCTGTTCCGCTTGCCTGTTTCCCTCCCGACTTCAATCTGGATGTCTTCAAGTCCAACACAAACAAATTGCTGATGAACCGCCCCCCTAAGTAATGAACACCTTACCAATTCTCTAATACTATTGCTACACTATCCCTTTGATTATTGTACACACAATAATCCTTATCCCCGAGTGGCCATTGGGCCTTGATAAGTGATGAACTCCTTGTAAAAAAAAAGGAAGATAGATAATATAAAAAATGTGATGTTTGCATTAATGTCTGTGTTCTTCATTCGTACTTTTATCGTTCTACATGTGTAAGGATAATATTACGCATTAGACAATTGCGTGCAGATGACGCGAGGAGACTCAAGAACGAAACATAAAACACAATAAAATATGTTGCGATCATGAAATATCCATGCACAGCCTACGCATTTCTTTATGCGGCAATGTTGCAAGAGAGATGCCGTTTTAAACAGGATGGTGCAATCATGCTCCGAGTATTAACTGGATCATCTCAAATGCAGCTGCTATTTCTATGTTCTAATCTATAATACAGATAAGTATGTCTGTATAAACCCCTATATACGAAAATGTTTAATGATGAAGATGTCTATCCCTCTTTCTATCTATCACTCTATATATATATATATATATATATATATATATATATATATATATATATATATATATATAGTAATTTATAAAATATATATGGTGATTAAGCTACACTGAATATTCGGCGTTTCATCCACTCTAGGATCCGTCAGGCTTATGCGCGAATTCTGTGGTTGTTTATCGTTTTATATGGTCCTCTTCTGTTGAGGATGTAGTTAGCCAGTCAGTTTTCTAGTATCCACCGCGCCCCTTCCTATCAGCCAATGGGCATTCATTTTATCGATGTATATTCATGTTTATTTAATGTATTTATTTGTTTTTAAATTAAATTAAATTAAATCAAATAAACATGAATATACATAAACGATCACACATATATGTATGTATATATATATATATGTATATATATGTATATATATATATGTGTGCATATATATATGTACACATATGTATATTTATATATATAAAAAAAATGAATATACATAAACGATCACACATATATGTATGTATATATATATGTATATATATATATATGCATATATATGAACACATATGTATATTTATATATATATATATATATATATATATATATAAAGAAAATGTCTGCCTTAAACCACTAAACTAGTTTTAAAACAGATCCTTTGTTCGATAAATTGCATGCCCATTGGCTGATAGGAAGGGGCGCGGTGGATACTAGAAAGCTGATTGGCTAACTAAAATCCCCAACAGAAGAGGACCATATAAAAACGATAAACAACCACAGATTCGCGCATAAGCCTGACGAATCCTAGAGTTGATGAAACGCCGAATATTCAGTGTAGCTTAATCGTCATATATATTTTATAAATATCATGAGCTTAAGCTTGACGAATTCTTACGAGGAAGAAACGCGGAACATTTTGTGTAGCTTAATTGCCATATATATTTTCACAAATTACTACCTTGCTCTACCTATGTATTGAGCACTGTTGAAGTGAATACTGAAAATTTAAGCCTCAAATAAATCTTTATTTTATAAAGGCTTTTCATATCTATCTCCGTAAGTATACTTTGATAATTGTGTTTCAGTTTGAAGAAATATGGTATGATAAAATTATGGGGTGTTCGTTCGCACCTGACCTCCATAGAATGGAAATATGTCACAAAGTTTAACTAGTTTTTTTTTTTTTTAATATAGATCTATAGAGTATTGTGATAAGTGTTTCAGTGTGAACAGGTATAGAATAATAAATTATGGGGTTTATCTATTTTATTTTTACTTTCCTCATATTTTGCTTTGGTTTTGATACCCTCAAATTCGAAGCTATCTCTTTACAGCCCTTCCTTTTCATAACCTATCATACTTTCATAAATCAGAGCTCATTTTCTGTATGCTGTTTTTGAACCCAGTCAACGACGGGTACATTTGCTAGTATATATATATATATATATATATATATAGAGAGAGAGAGAGAGAGAGAGAGAGAAGAAGAAGAAGAAGAAGAAGAAGAAGAAGAAGAAAGAAAGAGACAAAAAGAAAGAAAGAGACAAAAATAAAGAAAGAGGGAGAGAAAGAAAAAATAAGGCGTTTACTTATAATAATGCTTTATATATATATATATATATATATATATATATATATATATATATATAAGAGCATAATATAATAGTTAATAAAAATAATGTTAAAAACACTTTGAAACAGAGTTAAAAAGATATTTAATTTGAAAAGGAAACACTAAATAAGTGGATAGTCCTTAATCCGCGGAGTTTCGAAGAAACACTTTCCTTCTCATCAGAGGGTTGGAATTAGCAATATATATATATATATATATATATATATATATATATATATATATAATATATATATATATACCTTGCTCTACGTATGTATTGAGCACTGTTGAAGTAAATACTGAAAATTTTAGCCTCAAATAAATCTTCATATTTTAATTTATGTGATTAAATGAAGTAGTCATATATATATAGTCATCCACATACAGTAGTGTTTCACTGTTTCACAGCTCATCAGTGTTGCTAGACAAGCAACTACCTCAAGCCAGGATCGAAACCCGACCGCTCAAACGACAGTCGGATATTCTAACTGTTGCTATTTAGCTGCTGCTATGCTGGAAGTGAATTAATAAGGTTTCGACATTGTCCAAATACCTAAGCTCAATTTTTCAGATTTACACGAAGAGCATCTTAATATAACTTCCCAATATGCTCAACCGCAGATAGAAAGCATTATAGTCATCCACATACAGTACTCTTTCACAGCTCATCAGTGCGGCTAGACAAGCAACTACCTCAAGCCCGGCTCGAAACCCGACTGTCCAAACGACAGTCGGAGACACTAGTATGTTACGCTTATGCAATATTCAGTGCAAGAATGATAATTACTGCTGGGTGAAAGATTCAAGCACAGTTACAAAGTCACTTCTGACTCTGCAGTTTGATATCCAACTTTTGAGCCAACATCAACTAATATGGAAAAGAAGAGAACGTCGAATCACCATGATATATGCATTTGTCATATAGTCTTAAACCGCGGAAGCTTAAACAACATTACGCACAGATTGACGGCTTATTGTTAATTCTCTTACAGGTCTGACCCTTGTTTTTTAAGGTTCGATAACAATAAATATATATAATTATTTCTTACTATTATTACCTACCTTTACTAATGTTTTATAGTTACGTGATCCTCAGAGTATCAAATGATAATTACGGCTGGTGGAAAGATTCGAAGCCTATTGCAGTGTTAACTTTGACTCGCGAGCTTGATATTCATCTACCACCAATTAACATGGGGAAAATTAAACATTATATAATGTAGAATCAGCTGGTTAGTTTAATCAGATATTCTTCAACTGCAGAGACTGGAAAGTCGCAGTCCGTATAGTTCGGTTGGTTATTATAAATTCTCTTAGAGGTGTACTCGTTGTTAAAATTAAAAATAATTAGAAAAAAAAAAAATTAAAAATATATGTTTTAGACTGGAAGCGGGTAGCGGGAAGACAGAGCAAAAACTTGTTAAAGAGAACATTTATATATGCTTTGGCCCCAAAACTCAAATTTTCAACCCCCAACCCTACTTAGTCCATTCCCTAACCAACATAAAATAAATAAATAAACAAATCTCCACCTAATTAATCTTGTTCTCCGCACAGCTGAACTTCACCCCCTGATTCTTTTTTACTAAAAACCTATCTTTTGCTGAATGTTGATTTTCGTTTTTCATTAAAAATTCCACTTTTGAATATAAGCGTTATTGCTTGAAGAGGGCTTTAGTTACTAAATACTAAAAGACCGAAATATGCTCATAACTGTGTAGCTACACAGTACTGCTTATGTAAAGATAAAATGTGTAAACTTTGAAAACTATACATGGAACTTAAATCTATATGCAGTAAGCTTTGTCATATATTAAACAGCAGAGGCTGGAATATCACATTACACATATATTGGCAGCTTAATTATTCTCGTAGATGTCAAATATTGTAAGATGGCAATGACAGTATTTTATACAGCTATGTGTTATTATGATTACCTATTTCCACTTATTTTTCGTGCTTACGGAATCTTCAGTGTATGAAATAATAAACACTGCCGTAGGATTTAAAGCTAGTTACAGAGCCTATTTTGACCCTGTCGCTTCATATCTATACTCAGACATGCAAAAGCAACACACAAAATATAATGTCGAATCAGTAAGATATATACAATAAGTTTAATCATATAGTGTTCAACGGCAGAGACTGGAATATCGGCTTATGTATATTTTGTCTATTTATTATAAATTCTAATAAAGCTATAATCGTTGTGTTATATATATAATATATATGTGTGTGTGTGTGTGTGTGTGTGTGTGTGTGTGTGTGTGTGTGTGTGTAGATAGATAGATAGATAGATAGATAGATAGATAGATAGATAGATAAAATGTCCAAAGGTTTCCTATAAAATCGATTTCAACCAACGTCTAATCGCCAGGTTCCAGAAACGAAAACAAAACCTAAAAGTCATTTCAAGTTGAACTATAATTACGTCCGTGTTTACGAATTGTTGCTTTTTTATCGTATGATACATTATAGATTTCATCGATAATAATGTATATGTGAAAACCGGGGAGACTGATTCCAAACTCTAAATATAAGTCGAGTGTTTATCGATTGCAATACGGTTATTCATCTAACACATCTGACGACTATCTCTTATCTCCTTTTACTCTTCTCTCTCTCTCTTCCTCTCTCCTTTAATACTCCTTATACCGTATCAACTAAATCTCTCTTTGATATATTCTTACACTCTTTTTTTCTCTCACTCTCTCGCTCTCTCTCACTCACTTTTCTATACCCTTTTACTCCCTCTTTCTAAATACATCTTACACCGTATCAAGTATTTCTTTCTTTTGCACATTTTTACCCTATTCCTCTCTCTCTCTCTTTCTCTCTCTCTATCTCTCTCTATCTCTTGTGTATACTCTTTTATTATCTCTCTGTCTATCTCTTTAGACGTCTTACTCCTTATCAACTTTCCTGTTTGGCACATTCTTGCTCATTTTCTTTCTCTCTCTTTTTCTTTCTCTGTCTGTCTCCCTCCCTCTCTCTCTCTCTCTCTCTCTCTAATACTCTTTTACTCTCTCAACCTTTAATACATCTTACATCGTATCAGCTTTTTTTTTCTTTTTTTGGTACGTTCTTACCCTCTTTTTTCCTCTCTCCTCCCCTCTGTCTGTCTGTCCGTCTTTCTGTGTGTCTCTCTTTCTCTGTCTGTCTGTCTGTGTGTCTCTCTTTCTCTGTCTGTCTGTGTGCCTCTCTTTCTCTGTCTGTCTGTGTGTCTCTCTTTCTCTGTTTGTCTGTCTGTCTGTCTCTCTTTCTCTGTCTGTCTGTCTCTCTCTCTCTCTCTCTCTCTCTAACACTGTTTTACTCTCAACGTGTAATACACCTTCAACTTTACTCTCGCGTGTAACAATTAGTGAATTTAAAACATGCAATTTGGACGTGAGGACACTTTAAGAAAACTACATGCAATAAAATTCAGTTTTTAACTTAATGCCATATAAACGTATGGAATGCTTCAGACTGCTTTTAGAATATCTTACAAGAATTGGGCATCAATTTTTGAGTAACCTAAGCCATTCGAGGAAGGCAAGGAGCCTGTAGAAAATATGAAAGGTATGGGAGAAGTAAGGACGTCAGAACACCAATATTGATTGGTCAAATAAAAAATTTCATGGATAAGGACGTCGTGTGTTTATTAAGACGTTTGGTTCACAGTTAAATGGTAATGTGGAAACTGTGCACACAATTATTTGCAAGGAACTGAAGATGAAACAGTTTGTCCCAAGGATTCTCAGGGGAGACCACATATTATTTGACAAAGATGAGCATCAAGAAAGCTTCTGGCTTTCTCTATCGTCCAGACTTTGTTCCCTGTGACTTTTGAATATTGATTAAGTTGAAAGTAAACCTTAAAGGATGTCGTTATAGGACAATTAATGAGAGGAAAGAATCAACAATACAAACAAGAGAATTTCCAGGAGGCCTTCCAGGGGTTGTTGGAAGGGAACAAGTGCGTTGCTTAAGTTCCGTGTAGTACTATCAATAATAGTGTCTATACTAAAAAGTCTGGCGATTCTTATATATATATATATATATATATATATATATATATATATATATATATAAGAATCGCCAGACTTTTTATATTATATATTATTATATTATTATATTATATATTATTATATATAATTATATATATATATATATTATATATTATTATATTATTATATTATTATATTATATATTATTATATATAATTATATATATATATATATATATATATATATATATATATATATATATACCCTCTGATGAGAAGGAGAGTATCTCTTCGAAACTCCGCGGATTAAGGACTATCCATTTATCTAGTGTTTCCTTTTCAGATTAAATACGTATTAACTCATTTCAAAGTGTTTTTTAACATATTTTATTAACTGTTTGCTCATATATATATATATATATATATATATATATATATATATATATATATATATATACCGCCGGTCTACGGTATATTCTGACCTAGGGCAGTCATCTGCTCCGAGACAAGAGTTAGCAGTAATACCATGAAGTGTGGTTGGTTCTACACAAAGTCTTCACCACTATAAGCAAATCATATTGTGTGGATTTCCGAGCAACTACGTTATTGTGGCAGAATTTCGTGCGAACAAATCGACAGAGATTCAATCATATATATATATATATATATATATATATATATATATATATATATATATATATATATATATATATACTAGCAGTTCAGCTCGACTTTGCTAGCACCCTACTGTTCATAACTTTATGTGTATATGTATATATATTAAACTTTTGACTTATATACAGGCAATCTACATCTAAAATTTCAAGTGATTAGATCCGAAATTGGCGGAGGAGTTTGGTAAAGTTTGCAAAGATCAACTCTTTCAACTTCGACCTTTTGTCAGCCAAAATTTCGTCCAAAAACTTATTAGAAAGCTTGCCAGGTGTCTGAATAGCGTTTATGTAAAATGTCAAATGTTTAGACCCAAAATTGGCTGAATAGTTTGCTAGAGACCGCAAAGGTAAAATCGTTGAAACTTTTACCCTTGGCAGCCAAATTTTCGGCAAAAAAAAAAACGATTAAGAAGCATATTTGAATATACTTTATGTAAAATTTCAAATGTTTAGAACTAAAATTAACTGAGTGATTTTGTAGATATTCCAGAGGTTATTTATTTTTTTAATTTAACCCCAATTTTGACCCCTTAAGATTAATTGCTTTGGGCTCAAATCAAATTATATAGTTAGATGCATGTACAAGTTACTTACATCTAAAATATCAAGTGTTTAGACCCTAAATTGGAGGAGGGAGTATTCGGAGAGTTTTCAAAGGTTAAATCATTGACTTTTGATACCTTGACAGCCAAATTTCTCGCTAGAAATCGATTACAGATTTCCTAAATCTCAATCCCCCTTAAATCTCGTCTGTAAAGTGAAAATTGACAGAGTAGTGAGTAGAGAAATGTACACACACAGACACACATGCACACACATACAGACACTTCCAAATATATATATATATATATATATATATATATATATATATATATATATATATATATATATAGTAATTTAGTAATTTATAAAATATATATGGCGATTAAGCTACACTGAATATTCCGCGTTTCATCCACTCTAGGACTCTTCAGGCTTATGCTGAGTCCTAGAGTGGATGAAACACGAAATATTCAGTGTAGCTTAATCGCCATATATATTTTATAAATTACTAACTAGCTCTACCTACGTATTGAGCACATTTGAAGTAAATACTTAAAGTTTATTCATAAATCTATACTTTCGTATATTAATTTTATGTGAGTAAATTAAGTAGTTATATATATATATATATATATATATATATATGTATATATATATATATATATATATATACTAGCAAATATACCCGCGCTTTGCGAGGGACTTTGTCGTAAGCTTAGCTGCTGCTAAGCGAGCACGCGAGCATACAGGAAAGTCCTGACTTTAACATTTAACCTTGACTTTGAAAAATTATATGCACTATCCCTTGGTTTGAGACCTTCATAATGCCATCTTTGCTCATAATCGGTTCTTTGGATTGTGCTGTAGGAGAGTACGTATACATATGCTATGACCTTGAACAAGGTGTGCACCATCTCTAAGTGGGGAACCATCATGATCACTCAAGTAGCGTGAGCACTAAAAGAGTGTATATGTATATATATATATATATATATATATATATATATATATATATATATATGTGTATATATATATATTTATGTATTTATTATTTTTAAAACAGTATATATATATATATATATTTTTTTAAAACAGTATATATATGTATATATATACATATATATGCATATATATATACATATATATATGTATATATACACACATATATATACATATATATACACATATATATATGTATATATATATACATACATATATATACATATATATACACATATATATATGTATATATATATATAGAGAGAGATAGAGAGAGAGAGAGAGAGAGAGAGAGAGAGAGAGATTATAACCTTGAAAAATAGTGTGCATTATCTCTGGGTGGAGGCCATCATCACATCAGGTTTGTTAATGGTTGGTCCAATGATGTTGGCTGTAGGTGAGTATATATACATAGGCTATGACCTTGATCTTTAACAATAACCTTGAAAAATAGTGTGTACCATCGTCAGGTTGAGAGTTGTACCATACAATTTTTTGTCATTATCGGTCAAGTGGTTTGGGCTGTAGGAGTGTTGTATACACAGATATACACACGAACCCTACCAATTTATATATAGAGATAGATAGATAGATAGATAGATAGGTTAATATATACATATATATATATATATATATATATATATATATATATATATGAAAAGTTCGAAAGCAAAGCACGATAAAACCATTTTCATATTTGCAAAATGATTCTAGCAAAAAGTGTTCATGCAATCACTTCACACAAATCAAAATCTTGTTTTACATAATAAAATCTCGCCATAATTTACGATTATTTTACAGTAAAATAAATTTTAATTAAAGCTTGCAAGTTAAATACTAGTATTTTTATTATTTAATTTGTCACTTTATAGAAATTGGATTCGCGCCGTTTTAATCCGAACTTTTCGTCAGTTTTACGTAAAAATGCACTTTCGTAAATAATTGAATTCATTTAAAACGTATCGCAAAAATACAAATAACATCTATATATAAGTATATATATAGATATATGTGTGTGTGTATATATATATATATACACTACAAGTATATGCATATATATTTACGTAAATATACACATTGCATAAACATCTATACATATATATGCACCTATTATTTAATGTATATATATGTGTGTGTGTGTGTGTGTTTTGGCAGCAAGTCATTATTCAAGCACGCCTGATTGAACACGACAAGATTATTCTTTTTCCGATTTTTCTGAATATCTTTTCCATTCGTCGAGGAGTCATTTATTCTTTTCGCTGGCATGTTGTATATAATGGCGCCCAAAATTTCTAACCGGATCTTATTTAACACCGGGACAAATATACTAACCGTATTTAATAACTTACAATGAACTAAATAAATACACTATAATATAAGAAAATCGAAATTAAAAATAAAATTATCCAGCCCTAACCATCCTGCACCCCTTTTAACCAATAAAAACAATAATATAAACTAAAATATACACCAAGCCTCAAAAAAAAAGTAAAGGAAACTATAATAACAACAACAATTGCTTCTTATGACGATCGGAAGCACAAACAGAAAGCCCTTGAGGGAATATGGCTAAACAACAACTTTTGAGCGCCATTATATATAATATACCAGCTGAAATAAAGAAGACCGGTCGGCAAATTGAAAAGATGTCCAAAAGATCGAGAAAAGAATAACTCTGTTGTGTGCAATCAGAAGAGCTTGAATATATATATATATATATATATATGATGATTGCAACGTCTTGTCAGACGAGTGCCACTCCCTCAGACATTTAAAATCCATGAGCCCAAATGCCTGAGGGAGTATCTATACACAGATGAGGTTACAGAGTCTTAGCTTTGTACGACAGCTAAGTCTCTCTCTCGGTTCAAAATGTTGAGATCCAGCAACAAGCAAGAGCAAGATAGCCAGCAACAAATTAAACTGCACACCAGCTTAATGCGGGTACTGGTTTCCCGCTTTATGGTTTTTTAAATCAGAGATTTGCTTCTCCTAGCTTCATCACGGCTTACGGGAGCCCTCTCCACCCCAATACACATATACACACACACAAATATACACGGTGCTAGTTGGCCGTTGACGCAGAAAAAGAGTTCATTCGCCCTTTGGAAGGTCTTGTTTTTAATCCTCCAGGGAGACTAGCCGCCCTCCTCACCAAACAAGTCTGGTGAGGGAACCAGTTTAGTCGCCGGTGACCCGACCATGAGGCAGGTAGTACTGGGTTACATGGTACCAGTAGCATATGACATGACCTGACACATATATATGGGGGGGTGTATTAACCTCATTCCTTCATTTAGGCATATGTCAAGAGCTATGACAAGAGAATATTCGTTTCATTATTTTAGCTCTCGAGTATATATCAGTTAATATCTGATGGTTTTAGATCGAGTGATGGGGTTCTCGATTTATTAACTGTGTCTAAGTGTGTGGGATATACATTCGAGTGCCATACTTATCATAAGAGTATTCTATTGTCATAGCCCTAGTCATCAAATATAAACCAGTGTGTCTACACAATTTACTTGTGTTCATTTTTAGTAACAAAGCAATAATATTAGAAACTACGTTACATAAAATATTGATCGAGTAAATTAACCTGGATATAAATTGGTAAGTTGAAAATAACAGGAAATGATATTTTAATCAGGTTCAACTTGCTATATTCAAAATAAGCATTACTATAATGTGGAAATTGATAGAATTGAATATGACTTCTCGTGGCTCAGAGAGAGAGAGAGAGAGAGAGAGAGGGGTAAGAGAGAGAGGCAAGTAAATTTGTTTGTGAACAGGTTAATTGAAAATGGGCTGATAAGAGATGATTAAACAATGATTGTATTTATATATATAAATACATATTTTAGACAAATATTATTGAATAGCACGGAATTATTCTGTTTTACAATTTTCCTTTTTATCTTCTCCAATCTCCGAACAGTCCTTTTTGTGTTCTTCTCGAAATTGTATATGATGGATCCATAATCGCGGGCGCTTTCGACAGAAGTACTTCTTTCATCTTCAGGCATATTGTAGAAATAAATGTAGGGGTTGTTTTTTTAATTTACTTATATATTTTTTTCCTAGTCACGTGGTAATCTGTTACAAGTTAAGTAGCCGGACTTTTTTTTTTTTTTACATATATTAAACACATTTATATATAGAAACACGTATATACATTATCAAATATTTATCCCAAACATTTCAAAATGTTCCGGCTGCACTCATAATTAATATTATTTGTTTGAGGCTTCTTTGTTTTAATGTGCAATGCTTCGAGTATTCTTAGCCTATTTACATTTCTCTCACTCTACAATACTCTTGTGTTTTCTACCATAATTCTTCGAAATTCCGAATGTTGGCAGCCATGTCCCTTCAAACGAGAAAAACATAAAAAGGACTATTCGGAGATTGGAGAAGATAAAAAAGAAAATCGTAAAACAGAATAATTCCTTGCTATTCAATAATATTTGTCTAAATGAGAAAATGTTGCCTAAATATACACAATAAATATATATATATATATATTTATTATGTGTGTGTGTGTGTGTGTGAGAGAGAGAGAGAGAGAGTGTGTGTGTGTGTAGCTATTCTGTTGTATATTTAAGGGGACAGCTCCTGGATTTTATTTAGAAACGAAGTAATTAAGATCGAATATATTTATTGAAGGAGAGGTCTGGAATCGAATGCAGTCATCAAAATAATATACATTGTTAGTTGGATTCGATTCCAGAAATGCAGTTGAATTATCCAATGTAGTTAGAAATAATTATATAATAAGGTTTAAGTCAGAGCAAAAATAGAACAATGAATTTAAGAATTCCACAGACAAGCATAGGGTCTGTGTTCCTAGGACACGTGTTGGACTCATATGCATGTGCATGCGATGCACATGTCTGGTCGCGTTCTGACGTCACAAAAATATATAGAATCAATATATGCAGTTAGACTGGAGAGAAGAAAGAGTCAAAGAGAGAGAGTGGAGTCGGAGAACAGACCGAGTTAGTCCGGCAGATTAATAGAGTTAGCCGATGTTCCTTAAGAAGCGAAGGGGAGACAAAAACGACAAAATGTAGCAACTAAGCCAGGCACAAATTCTCATCACCAGTTGTAAAACTAAATGTCTTTTATTTGTTATGTAAGCTATTTTGTCTTCATTTCTCATGCCAACCATGGTAATGTGTTGTCTTCTGCTTATATGTGTCACCATGCTGTCCTCGTATTGTATAATTAACTTTATACGTAAACCTCTTCTAAAGGTTGACTGCATCCCCCTACTTCAATAATGCATCTCCACTTCCTGTTTAGAGAACTGTCCATTAAAACTTCTCTCTTCACATTTCCGCAGCCTCCTATTATAGATGTTGTCTCATCTCTCTTATGTGAACGTCCCCCGCCCGTTATGCAACAAACAGAATTTATGAGGTTGGTACAAAAAAATATCGTTTTTTTTTTTCAATATATAGTCGAACGACAAAAACGACATTCTTTTTGCACCAACCTAATAATAAAAAAAAACCTGTAGATTTAATACATCATTACCGAATCATACCTGGGAGGTGACGGTGGCCAAGTGGTAGACGACACGGAATGACAACCTGGCTGTTCCAAGTTCGAATCACTGTCATTTAAGACTAGAAGGGTTACTCGGTGTTGTTCAGGATCGTATAAAACGATGAGAAAAATGAAGCTTTTTGTCTCAGTTGTCATCAACCGCAAGGTAATGTGTTGTCTTCTGCTTATATGTATAATTATGCTGCCTCGTCTTGTATAATGAACTTTATAAAGCCACCAGCTGTAAAAATAAATATCTTCTATTTATTTGTATGCCTTTTGTTTTCGTTTGTCTTTTCAACCGCAAGGTAATGTGTTGTCTTCTGCTTATATGTATTATTATGCTGCCTCGTCTTGTATAATGAACTTTATAAAGCCACCAGCTGTAAAAATAAATATCTTCTATTTATTTGTATGCCTTTTGTCTTCGTTTGTCTTTTCAACCGCAAGGTAATGTGTTGTCTTCTGCTTATATGCGTCATTATGCTGCCTCGTCTTGTATAATGAACTTTATAAAGCCACCAGCTGTGAAAATAAATATCTTCTATTTATTTGTATGCCTTTTGTCTTCGTTTGTCTTTTCAACCGCAAGGTAATGTGTTGTCTTCTGCTTATATGTATCATTATGCTCTCCTCTGCTTGTAGGATTAACGTTATATGCAGTCCCCTTCCAAAGTTTTGACTATATCGCCCTCCTGAATAATGTAGTTCTCCTCGTGTTTAAAGAATTGTCAATTAACAATCTTCATCTGTATCTCCTCTATTATACATGTCGTCTCGTTTCCGTTCTGTTCAACCCCTATACAACAATTCTACATAGTGCTAAGAATATGACGTAATCACATTGACACATCGTTTTTTGGTTGTTTTTTTACATGGGCATCAGCACTTATCAAGGCCAAGAGGCCACTCGAAAATAAGGGTTAAGAATTTACAGTAGAAATTGGACAATATAGTAATCGTAAGTAAGGGAAATTCGGTAAATTTGTTAACTTATATGGAACGGCTCATCAAAAACTTGTTTATGTTAGACTTGAAGAAAACCATATTGTAGTCAGCTGGAAAGCAGGAAAATGGAAGACAATTCCATAGGCGTGCAGTTCGAAGAAAGAAGCTTTGCTCATGGAATTTACGTTTAGGTTTAGATACAGATAAAGAGTGGGGGAAATTATTGATAGTGTTTTCTGTTAGACGGGTGTTTCTTGTGAAATTCTGGCGAGGTAGGACAATAGATTGGAGCTCAGCCGAGTACCTGCCATGAAAATAACGATAAAGCAGAGACAAACTCGCAACATCTCTTCTGTGAGAAAGAGGTTGCAGGGAAGAGAAAAAGACATCCCCTACGAGGCTACGAAGTGATTTTAAACTCTATCAAGGCAGGATAAGTCTTTTCTAGCAGCTGCCTAAATGTGGCACCAGTACTCCATCTTTGGGCGTAACTGGCTCTTATATAGATAGAGAATTGCATCAGCAGTGAGATATCTACTGGATCGATAGAAGGATCTTACCATTTTTCCAGCGCCTTTGGCTACGGATTTAACGTTTTTGTTTGATCCCGAATTAAGCAACGTTGAATCTGGCCAGTACTACATGTATGATCGTTTGTGAATACCAGGCGCTCTATGTAGGTAAGCATCGACACATTCAGCAGCTCTTGCATCCAATCTGGCCTTGCACTTTCAGGATCTTGTCCCATAGATGAATCATGAGGTTTGTACCGCCAACGTTGGACTGGCACAGAGCAAAGCACCTTCATCTTATGCAAAATCCAAGCACGTGTCATCCACCATTACAAGGATACTCTTCCTCGTTTTGATGAACTTGTTAGTAATTTAGAACGAAAATGAAGTTGAATAAACCTCTTTCGTCTTCTAACACTTTTGTTGCGTCTTAGTACATTTTTGCAAGTAAATATTAAGCGCTTCGATTGCAGGCAGCAAGTTTACTGTAAAAGAGGATTACCGCAAAAATAAATAAGCATACAGGAAGAATGTTATTCAACTATGGTATGAATACAGTTTGTGAAATTTAATGTTTATGTAACAACGTGGATTTCTCTGTGTATGACAAAAAGTTAAATGAGTAACTGAAATATGTCTCGCCATGTTCAGACCAACTCTGATATCAATTATATCCCTACATCATTTCTCTCTTATATTTGATATCAAAGGTTTAGCAAAGTGATATTCTATAGCACATATGTCCTTGCTGTTATCTTATACGAACTTGAATGTATGAATTGGACTGCAAAATTACATCGTAAAGTACGAACTTTCCAAAAACACAAATTCTGATTCCTTATCTATTGTAAACTATCTCGTCATCTCATTATCACACTGCTGTGAAAACTCACTGACGTCCCATCAATATTGTTGCGATATTTTGATAATGGGGTCTGATCCCGCACAAACGGGAGATTCTATTTATAAACGATGCTGCTAGGAACTGACGAATCGAATTAATTCACGTTCTGCTACCAACCAACCAGAATTGCTCCATAAATATTAAACCTGTCTGTAGCAATTTCGCATATGGTTTCTTCGTGTCAAAACGGGAAGAATCTTTTGCTCTGTGGATTCCAACTCGAGAACTGTCTACTGCGAACCAGTCACCTCCAGGACTTGCGTAGAACAACTAACCATCGGAAACTGTTTTGTCTACTGCAATCCAGTCACCACCAGGACTTGTGTAGAAAAACTAACCATCGGAAACTGTTTTGTCTACTGCAAACACGCCACCTCGAGGATTTGTGTAGAACAACTAACCATCGAAAACAGTTTTGTCTCCTGCGATCCAATCATTTCCAGAACTTGTGTAGAACAACGAACCATCAGAAACTGTTCTGAAACTAAACATGGCTTACACTTCTAGAAATACTGTCAATCAATAAATGAAACGTTTTAATACTATTTGGATTATGCGTTCCAGTGAGAGCTTAAGTGAAAGTGCGTTGAAAGCATAAAACAAAGATAGACAACGTTTGTGATTGGATGAAGACGCCATGTGCTTCGAAAGTGAATCGATGTAGACGCAAAGTCGTCTCTTTTATTTTGTATATGTTCTGGAGCCCTTTAAACTTAATTGGTCCAAATCAAGATGAACATGAACAAAACTAACAACTTGCCCCAAGCTTGTAAGGTCTGGAGGGCACTCCACACTGTTAGAATGGAGAAAGTTTATGATAGTAGTAACGAGCAATTTAAAAACAAAAGCGATTACAGAAACTTTTATCAAAGTATTTTCGGTATAATCTCACATCTAAATGTGATCAAATTTGGCCAACTCTGAATTGGACAAAGGAAATGAAACCCACTTCTTTTAGACAAGAAAGCTGAGCGACTAAATTGGTTGGTTAGTCTTGGCACAGGTTTGAATTGAAAGCCTTAGGGAAAAATCACAATGACTTGAGAAATAAATTAAATAGCTTTTAACAACATTGAGGAGAATAGAAATTAATCATTTAACCTTTACATATAGGAAGCTGGCGGCGGCGTGAATGCCATTTTGCTCTGACGCCCTGTGTGAGCCAAGTTCGAATCCTGTAGTTTTAATGAATCATCATTATGCCAGATAAAACATATCCATTCCTGTGTCTCGATACATCTATCATTATATGGGATCAGTTTTCTATAATAGACAACCATATAGAAGCCTATTCGTGATCAGACACACACAGACGTTCAGCTTCATATATATATATATATATATATATATATATATATATATATATATTATATATATATATATATATATGTATATATTGCAGCTTTTTAACATTTTGAGTAAAGAAATACTCTGTCAGTTATACAACCTTGACTGTCCGTGATACAGTGTATATATATATATGTGTGTATATATATATATATATATATATATATATATATTGCAATTAGGAAAAGCAGACTTTTATGATTCTCGATTTAAAGTAGATTTGTATATATATAAATATATGTTTATATTTTTATATATTTATATATATACAAATTTACCTTTTATCATGAATCATAAAAGTCTTCCCTTCCTAATTGCAATATTTAAATTTTGTATCCCTAAAAACATTATAATATATATATATATATATATATATATATATATATTTTGTGTACAGAAAGTTGTTAGTTGAGACAGGTCATTGGTACCGTCGGTTTCAAGCCCGATAATAAGGCCCGTTTAAGGTATCCTTATCGAGCTCTCTTCAGCCAATATTCGTCTCGTCGACGAATATTGGCTGAAGAGAGCTCGATAAGGATACCTTAAACGGGCCTTATTATCGGGCTTGAAACCGACGGTACCAATGACCTGTCTCAACTAACAACTTTCTGTACACAAAATATAAGTACGGTCTTAAAATTTGGATTTTCCTTTTAATTGAGCACTCTGCTGGAATTCTTTTTCCAAAAAAACTAATCATAATTATATATATATATATATATATATATATATATATATATATATATATATATATATATATATATAGGTGGGTGCATTTTATTTCCTTATAATATATACCAATCCTATTTAAGAAGCTTGATGTAACTACAGAGCTATAGTGAATAAATGGCAAAAGTCTATATTCCAAAGTTTATGATGTTTATCATCATTTAGTTTTATTTATTTACAATTCTTGATAGTATCTGTTTTATAGCAAAAATCAATCACTTAATTATTTTCTCAATTAGTGAATTTATTTTGCCCTTAACTCATCAGAAATAGCAACAGGGTTATTGCAAGTACATTACGTTAGTGTGGAGATTTGATGAAGTGTTTACTTAAGGGGGCGGTTCATTAGGAATTTGTTAACGTTGGACTTGAATACATCCAATTTGTAGTCGGGTGGGAAGCAGCCAGACGGAACAGAGTTAGTTTAGTGTGGTTCCGTTTTTTTTTGTTGTTTTTTTTACAACAAATACTGGTAGGGGAGCGGCCGGCTTTACCTTGGCGTAAAATGCGCTTAAGTATAATATTTTAATTTGTCCGGCTGTCGTATATATTATTATAGTGTCGCAATTTCAAAAGTAAAAAAAGTACTTGTGTGCTATCAGCTAGACTCGAAACTGTGGCATTTAACCTTGTGATCTTACACACACATAAACAGATAAAAAATTAAAAAATAAAAATAAACTAAAAATAAATGTACAGAATGTATACAACTTTTTTCGATATTGACCCGTTATTGATTCCTTAAAAATGTTTTAACCGGCTAACGACGAATATAAGAACGGTCCATAACAATCCAATCTTTTGTGGCACATAACGCCGCTCCGCGATTTTTACTTTTGGGGGAGATAGAGTTTGATAATATGGAGATATGGAGATAGACGGATGAACGAGATCTGAGATGCGCCGATGTTCTCTGCCAATCTAAGTTATAACAAGAGCATTGCACACTCAAAATGCATCGGTGTATTGCCACGAATAACAGGGACGAGCCCAGGGTGATAAAAACAAACTTTCCGGCCACAGTTGAATCAGCTGATCTCTGGTAGACCCTGTGGGTAGTAGAAAGCCTCGGCATCGACCCACAAAAATGAGTGGTCGCCGCCATCCGGTTTATTGGTTGTTTTTGTTTTACGGCATATCAACCTTTTTCAGGTTATTTAATGCCGAATCTAGTTATTTTGAGGAACGATTTGGTTAGAGTTGACCTGGGAGCAATGGCAATTAAAAGGTGGCTCATCACTCCTCAAAGCCCGCAAGCTGGAGCCTCACCATCGGATATAGTTTAAGGTCATATCCAGGACCGCCACCATCAGGGGATTATTCGCCGAGCCCCCGCCGACGCCGACACTTGTCGAAAAGGCATACTCCTAGTTCCGGATATCTATCGAGGCGGTGATTGAGGCTGAAGCCGGCTACATTAAATAGATATCAGCTCTACTATGTAATCAAGTTCCCTGAATTAATTTTTTTTCAATACAATTTTTCAAATAAAGGTGTAGTGTTGTTTTCCTTCATATGTTTTATATGTTCTGTTGGCACGAGACTTTGCTCCCAGTAATTACCTCCTTCTTTTTTAAATAGTAGCGGAACCCATCCTAATATTACAAACTTCTTAGGTAGAGATACTAATGTAGTATCAATTCTCTCGCCATAAGACACTATCTCAGTTTTGCTAGTATAGAAATAGTGTAATTTATCAAGACCTAGAGGCAACTCGTTGATAAGGATTAAAGAGTGAACAGTAGTCAATGGGACAATATCAAAGTAATCGTTAGTAGTATAAATTTTGTAAACTGGATTAATTAAGGGGAAGGGTTCATAAAGAACTTGTTTCAGCTGGAAAACAGGCACACGAAAGACAGTTCCCCAGGCGTGCATTTCGAAGAAAGAAGCCTTGTTCATGGAGTCTATGTTTAGGTTTAGGCACAGATAAAGCGTAGGGAAAATAATTGATAGTGGTTTCAACTAGACGAGTGTTTCTCGTGAAAGGTTGAACATAGATTGGAGCTCAGACAATCACTTGCCATGAAAAAAACGATAAAAGAGAGACAGGGTCGCAGCATCTTTTTCTATGAGAAAGAGGTTGCAGGGAAGAGAAAAGGATATCATCTACGAGGCTACGAAGTCTATTTTTAAGGCAGTCAAGGCAGCATAAGGTATTTCTAGAACACTAGCCCAGATGTCGCAACAATACCCCATCCTTGGACATACCTGACTCTTTTATAGGTAGAGAACTGCATCAGCAGGTAGATATCTACTGGATCGATAGAAGGATCCCACCATTTTATCTAGCGACCGGATTTGATATACATGTTCCATTTCAGATCAGGACTAAAGGTTAAGCTCAGAAACTTGTCAAAACATGGAGCCTTCCCAAGACGAGAACCATTCATTTCAATTAACGCCAGATGAGGATTAGAGCGTTGCTGATGTAAAGATAGAAGCTTGGTTTTAGATGCATAAAAGTAACCTCTTTTCCCAGTGTACCATGTGCTCAAGATCAGAGGAGAGAGAATCAGAGAGAACGTTTACGGCTTTTCATGTGCTGCCGTAGATGGTAGTGGTATCAGCATAAATGTCTACGACGATCTAAGGATGCGATTTTGAAGATCATTGATGTAGATCGGGATGAGGGTTGGACCCAGGATGGAGTCTTGAGGGACTCCAACATTAATACTATAAGCTTCTTATTTCTACCCATCAACCACTACTCTTATGAACCTATCAGAGGAAAATGACTTAATAATTGAGAAGACATTTCCAGTTATACTATAGCTGGAAATCTTGTGAAATAGACCTTTAGCTTATCAAAGGCCTTTGATATATAAAGAGTAATTACCAATAAAGGGAAGCCTCCGTCGAGAGATTCGCTAATCCTATGAGATATAATCGTAAGCACATTTGCTGTAGATCTAGCAGAACGGAAATTATATTGCATGTATATCAGAAGATTATGTTTGCTGAGGTGATCAACTACTTCTCTACTTAACAGAGATTCCAGTAACTTACTCATGACGCACAGGAAGCTTATTGGCCTGTACTGAGATAAAGATGACCAATCACCTGGAATTCTTAAATAGAGAGCATCCTGATGAGATTTCCTAGAGTATTGGGAAGCAATTCTCCTTATGGCAACGCTTAAACAGCTTTGTAAGTATGAGAGGCAGTTAGGGGGTGGAGGATTTGCCTGATCGTAAAATACGCTTAAATATGATATTTTAATTTATCCAGATTTCGTATATATTATTAGAGCCGTGATTTTAAAAGAAAAGAAAGTATTTAGGTGTCCTCAGCATGAACCGAAACCGAAAGCAAAATTGTAGTATTCAAAGCTGGTGACGTTACCACTGTACCAACGTGACACGCATATGAACTGATTAAAAATAAAGATGGATATATAAAATGTATAACGATTTTTTTCCATTTTGACCCTTTTTGGACCCATTAAAATCTTTTTTAACCGGCGAATGACACATAAAAGAACGGTCCAAAAAAACTCCAATCATGTGAAGCTCGTAGCAGCACTCCATAATTTCTAATTTCGGGAGACATAGAGTTTGAAAATATGGAGACAGACAGATAGACAGACAGACATAGTAAGGTTCATAAATTAGCTATATGTATGTGTTTGTGCCTGTGTGTGTGTCTGCGTCTGTGTTCAATTTCTCTTAACACGCTTTCAATTTAAAATAGTAAATTAAAACGTTTGTCTATTACAAGTAGAAGCAATGTTTTGTTTTGTGTTTTATTATAAAACATAATTTATGTAAAACGCAAATAGGTCACAAGTGTTTAGCAAAATGAACTTTTTGACCCTTACCCTTGTGTAGCTTTCGGCCTAGATAAGCGGTTATTCATTTTATATCATCGTGTTCCTTTAAATATAAAAATAGCAAATATTCCATACTTTATTGCAATAAAATTGTTCTACTTCTGTGGAATCCGAACCGAAGACAATTTCATAATTTAGTTTTTAATTAATAAGTTAGCGCCTAAAGCATAATACCGTAAAAATTAGGTTAGTTTATAGCTATAAACTTAAATATAATCCCTAAATAAAAATTATTAAAGGAAGAAGCAATTTTGTCTGTTTTAATTGTATCGCTGGAAAAATTGTTGGCTCACTCTACCGCTCCTGTAAGTATATCACTGCCGATGCATTCCTCTATCTGTATAAAAGCCAAGTACTCCCTAAAATGGAGTACTATTGCATCTTCTAGGCAGGACCTGCTCGGCGCGCCCTATTCTGCATTGATAGAGTTCAACACCGGCTTCGAAACCTAGTAGGTGATGCCCTTTTCTCTTCCCTGCAACCTCTTTCCCACAGAAGAGACGTCGCAGCCTGCCTCTGCTCTATCGCAATTTTCATGGCAAGTGCTCGACTGAACTCCAAGCTAGCGTGCCCCCTTACTAAACTTTCACAAAAATATGTATCCAGCTACAATCACTGTATATGATTTCCTCCACTCTCTATCTGTGCCTTAATCTAAACGCACATCTCATGAACAAAGCTTCTTTCCCAAAACTGCTCGCCTTTGGAACACTGTTTTGCCCTCTAGCTTCCTAGTTGAATACAATATGGTAGCCTTCAAATCCTATGTAAACAAGTTCTACATAATTTAATAAATAAATAATAATATAACCCTAACCCAATTTATACCATTAGTGATTACTACACAAACACCTTTCATTAATTAACCTTTATTGACTTTGAGCCTTTATAAGTGGTGTCCCAAGTAAACAAAAAAAGAAGATAAACGCCAATAGGTCGCAAACGTTTAGCAAAATAACTTCATTAGCCAATTAGATTTGTGTGCCTTTTGTTCTAGATAAGCTGTCACTCGTTTTATATTATAATGTCACTTTTGTGTTACCTAAATTACTTCAATGATGATTAAAATTGAATATTTTTTTTATATTGATACGTTGTTTATTTTTTTAATACGGAATACAAATTGAGTTTTTGCTTTTCGTTCAATCCAACGCGTTATTATAAAAAGAAATTACCATTCACAAACATGCAATATTTCAATTACAATTTCGCTTTTTCTAGAGAATCTGGACGGAACAGGAATTTATAATTTTTTTCAATGACAGCACCATTTTTTTTTCAAGCCGACATATTAGGCTTTTTTTTTATTACTTTTACGATGTACGTTAAAAAATGGCCGCTCCAAGTTGTTATTTTCGTATCAACAACATCCACTACTAAGCCCAAAATAATTCGTTTGGGAACAATGCCCATATTTGGCTGTTTTATTGTATACAATTTCCTTTTCTTTTTATTTTAAGTAACAGCTAAGACGAATTTTGGAAACCGGGACTCGCAAACCGGAAAGACTGTTTCTTAGTCAGAAGCAAACACGCTGATCTGAGTTTGGAACTTAAAAAAGAGCCAGAAAATATTTTTCAAACATAAAAACATACACAATGTAAAAGCGCGTTTATCTATATTACAAGAAAAACTTCTGCAGTTTACCGACAGTGCTACATAATATATCACAGAGTGCGCAGCTGAAATTCCTTCGACATTTTAAACTTTCAACTATACGTTGCATATGAAATTATGTAAGTTCCAATGTTGTTTTAATTCGCTAATATCTTGTCATTTATATATATATATATATATATACTAGCCTGGGTGCCTGGCGTTGCCCGGGCGTTTGGAGGTTTGTGTTGAGCAAAAAAAAATGTGTTAATAGGCAGGCAGATTCCAACCCGTACCGGGAAGGAGGAAGAGAACGTGAAAAAAAAACCATGACGTTTTTCCTGTTGCATCTATCGTCAAACCGGAAGTGGCGAAAGTTTAAATTAAGGTTAGCAATCGAAAAGGGAGGATGACTTTTGAAAATATTGTCGAAAAAAAGCGACCACCCCCATTGTAGAAAATGCCCAGTTGGTGAAGGAATTAATGTTTTTAGCCAATATTTCGATATTTTAAGGGTCAACCTTCAAAACGATACTGATCTCGTGGAAATCCATCACCTCTGTCGAAGGTTTAGGCTGACATACTTACATACATGATGATTTGCAACGTCTTGTTAGACGAGTGTCATTCCCTCAGACACGTAATGATTTTTGTTTTTAGTCCTGCTGAAGAATTCACACGCTCAAGAAGGCACGATACTGAAGACGGTCATTGAGATCAATTATGAAATGCTTCCAGCATTTCAAGCCTCCACGCGTCACAACTTTTCCGTCGTCATAGGACCATTTTTATAGACAAATGCCTGAAGAAGTATCTATACACAGATGATGTTACAGAGTCTTAGCTTTGTACGACAGCTAAGTCTCTCTTTCGGTTCAAAATGTTGAGATCCAGCAACAAGCAAGAGCAAGATAGCTAGCAACAAGTTGAACTGCAGACCACCTTAATGCGGGTACTGGTCTCCCACTTTGTTTTTTTTTATTAGAGATTTGCTTCTCCTAGAAAGGTTACCTTCACCACGGCTTACGGGATCCCTCTCCACCCCAACACACACATACATACACACAAACACGCACGGTGCTAGTTGGCCGTTGACCCCGAAAAAGGGTTCATTCGACCTTTGGAAGGTCTTGTTTTTAATCCTTCAGGGAAACTAGCCACCCTCCTCACCAAACAAGTCTGGCAGGGGAACCAGTTTAATCGCTGGTGATCCGACCACGAGGAAGATAGTAGTGGGTTACATGGTAACAGTAGCATATGACATGACCTGACACTACTATCCATACATTTAAACAGACAAGTGAGATCTATGTTATATATGTTATATGTGTCACCGCGATTATGTCGTATATATATATATATATGTATATATATATATATATATATATATATATATATATATATATATATATATATATATATATATGGCATAAACGCGGTGACACGCCGGTTCTCTTCAGATCAGAGAAGTTAAGCAACGTTGAGCCCGGCTAGTACAAGATGGATGACCATTTGGAAATTCTAGGCGCTGTATGTGCTTTCCACTTATCTCGGCATGGTTTGCAGTCGTTCTGAACCTCCATTTGCCACTGGTATTCAACAATGTCGACTGAGGAGGGGTGTGCTTGGGGACTACGCAAACTCTTGCCACAAAAATTTCTCGTGCAGGCACCCTTACCGTGGGTATCCATAGTCTGTCAAGACTAAAGGAAGCTAGCTATATATATATATATATATATATATATATATATATATATATATATATATATTGTGTACAGAAAGTTGTTAGATGAGACAAATCATTGGTACCGTCGGTTTCAAGCCCGATAATAAGGACCGTTTAAGGTATCCTTATCAAGCTCTCTTCAGCCAATATTCGTTTTTTCAAGAAGTGAACACTATTTTTTATATTATCTTCAGGGTGATATATATATATATATATATATATATATATATATATATATATATAACCTTGAAGATCAGATGTTTGTTTTTTTTTAGAAATTCCCCATTTTTTACTTTGGGCGTAAACAAATAATATTTTAATTTTTTTTTAACAGTAATCTACGTACATGCATGTTTCGGGGGCCTATCCCTCATCAGCGTAGCTTGACTGCTGTTAAGACTCGAACGTTGTTCAGTTCAGCGTCTTATCTACTACGCTTTTGTTGATTTTTTGTTGTTGATTTTTTAAACGATATATATATATATATATATATATATATATGTATATATATAAGTGAAAGTGTCTGTCCGTGTGTGTGTGCATGGGTGTGTGTCTGTGTACATTTCCTTACGCAATAACTCTCTCAATCTTTAGTCTACAGACTCGAACTTTGATATGCAGCGTACTGAGATTTGGGAAAATCGATGTGATCAGTTTCGGGCCAGAAATTTGGCGATTAAAGTGTCAAAGTTCAACGATTTGACCTTTGAGAACTCTTGAACACTTGAAATTTTAGATATAGGTTTGTTTGATATGGATCAAATTTAATAACTCGATTTGAGCAAAAATCAATAAATTTTAAGGGGTCATAACAGGGGTCACAGTTTAAAAAATTTACCGATTTATTTATTTATTTATTTATTTTTTATCAACATACACTTCCAAATACCCGAGCAACGCCGGGTTCCCATGCTAGTATATATATATATATATATATATATATATATATATATATATATATATATATATATATATATATACACACACACACAACAAACGATATGAGGTCAATGAAACTTTCTGTTACTCGGTTTCTTACTGAATCAGTTCGAAAACATGCTTTGGTCTTAGGATTGTCTGATCGAACTGTCAGAAGAATTCTACACCCTGTCCCATCCATAAAAATTCATGGTCACTCAAAAACTGCACGAACACAACTGAGAGGACCGGATGTCAGGATATGGGGGATATTTCTGTTGCACAAAAGGCGGTAAATATTCATTCTTTAACCATTTACTATTTTCAGGAAGTGAACACTATTTTTTTATATTATCGTATAGTGAATATTTTTTCACATTTAAAGGTAAGCAGGGGAAATGGTTTTCTCAGTGTCGCGGGGACCGTATTAATCGCATAAGCGTTCAATATTCTTTATAGAGCAGGTGGTAATGCAAAATTAGTTAACTATGTTATTGCGGTGCTTTGGATTCTTGATAATGTTGCTAGGGATAATGAAATTCTTTGTAAAATTGTTAATGTTGCTTGCATATTTCAAAATGCATACATTGCTGCGATTGTAGCACTAATGCGAGATTACATAACAATGAGAAATCACTCTTATTAAGGCATGGTGTAGGCATCTATCTACATATATATCTATAAAAGTGAACGTGTCTGTCTGCCTGTGTGTCTGTGTACATTTCCCTACGCAATAACTCTGGCAATTTTAAGTCTACAGACTCGAAATTTGATATACAGGGTACTGAGATTTGGGAATCTGACCTTTATTTTTTTGCTCAACATATGCCTCCAAACACCCGGGCAACGCCGGCCACCCATGCTAGTATATCTATAAAAGTGAACGTGTCCGTCTGTCTGACTGTGTGTCTGTGTACACTTCCCTACGCAATAACTCTGGCAATTGTAAGTCTACAGACTCGGAATTTGATATACCGGATACTGAGATTTGGAAATATCTGTGTAATCCGTTTTGACTGTTAAGGTGTCAAAGTTCAACGATTTGACCTTTGAGAACTCTACCAAACTCCTCCTATCTACATATATATCTATAAAAGTGAACGTGTCTGTCTGCCTGTGTGTGTGTACATTTCCCCACGCAATAACTCTGGCAATTTTTAGTCTACAGACTCGAAATTTGATATACAGGGTACTGAGATTTGGGAATCTGACCTTTTTTTTTTTGCTCAACATATGCCTCCAAACACCCGGGCAACGCCGGCCACCCATGCTAGTATATCTATAAAAGTGAACGTGTCCGTCTGTCTGTGTATCTGTGTACACTTCCCTACGCAATGACTCTGTCAATTTTAAGTCTACAGACTCGGAATTTGATATACCGGATACTGAGATTTGGAAATATCTGTGTAATCCGTTTTGGCTGTTAAGGAGTCAAAGTTCAACGATTTGACCTTTCAGAACTCTACCAAACTCCTCCGGCAATTTTCTGTGTAAACACTTGAAATTTTAGATATAGGTTCTTTGGACATGGATCTAACTTAATAACTTGATTTGAGCCTAAAACAATAAATGTTAAGTGGTCATGATAGGGTTCAAATGAAAAAAATTGACCTCCTTTTTTTTTTTTTGTTCAACATACACCTCCGAACACCCGGCCAACGCCGGGCTGAAATGTTAGTCTATATATCTATAAAAGTGAACGTGTCTGCATGTCATGTGTCTGTCTGTGTGTCTGTGTACATTTCCCTACGCAATAACTCTGGCAATTTTCAGTTTACAGACTCGAAATTTGATATACAGGGTACTGAGATTTGCGAAAATCTTTGTAATCCGTTCCGGACAGAAATTTGACTGTTAAGGGTCAAAGTCCAACGATTTTAACGTTGAAAACTCTACCAAACTCTTCCGCCAATTTTCTGTCTAAACACTTGAAATTTTAGATATAGGTTCCTTGAACATGGACCTAACTTAATAACTTGATGTGAGCCCAAAACCACAAATGCTAAGGGGGCAGTATAGGGTTCGAATTATTAAAAAAAAATTGACCGCTTAGGTCTATACCAAATTACTCTGACAATTTCTGGTCTAGACATTTGAAATTTTACATAAAGGGTATTCAGAGATATAGATAGCTTTTTAATCGGTTTGGGACGAAATTTTGAGTTATCAATATATAAATGTATGTGTGTATGCATGTATGTTTGCATATCTGCCTAAAACTTTCGACAGAGGCGACGGATTTTTACTAGATAAGTATCGTTTTGAAGTTCGACCTTTCAGGCGACAAATATCGAAAAATTGGCTAAAAACATTAATTTTTTCACCTTCAACTAGGGACTTTTCTACAGGGGGGGGGCGCTTTTTTCGCCGATATTTTCGAAAGTCATGCTTCCCTTTCGATTGTCTAGCCTTAAATGAAACCTACGTCACTTCCGGTTGTACGGTGGTCGTAACAGCAAAGACGTCACGCTTTTCTCGTTCTTTTCCTCCTTTACGGTACGTGTTCGAGGCTGCCTTCCTACTACCATTTTTTTTTCTTTTTTGCTTACACACATATCCAAACAAACGGGCAACGGCTGGCTGAAATGCTTGTATATCTATAAAAGTGAAAATATCTGTGTGTGTGTGTGTGTGTGTGTGTGTGTGCGTGTGCGTGTGTACGTGTGTGTACATTTCCCTACATAACTACTTTGTCATTTTTCATTCTACAGATTTGAGATTTGACATAAAGGGTATTGAGATTTGGGGAAATCTTTTTAATCGATTTTCCGCCAGAAATTTGGCTGTCAAAAGGTCAACGTTCAACGATTTAACCTTTATAAACTCTACCAAACTCCTCCGCTAATTTTTGGGTCTATACGCTTGAAATTTCAGATGCAGTTAACTTGATCAAACTTTTTAATTTGTTTGGAACCCAAAACAGTAAACTTTAAAAGGTCAAAATCAGTGTCAAAATGTAAAAAGATTTGATCTCTGCGGTCTCTACCAAATTACTCAGCCAATCTTTGGTCTAAACATATGAAATTTAACATAAAGTGTTTTCACATACGCAGCAAGCTTTTTACTTTGGCTTAGCCGGAAATTTAGCTGTAAAGGGGTCAAAGTTCAAAATATTTTACCTTTGCGGTGTCTAGAAAACTATTCAACCTATTTTGGGTCTAAACATTTGACCTTTTACATACGGGGTATTCAGACATGCAGCAAGCTTTTTATTCAGTGTTTAGGTGACAATTTGGCTAGCAAGAGGTCAAAGTTTATAGAGTTGACATTTGCAGACTCTACCAAACTCCTCCGCCAATTTTGGGTCTAAACACTTAAAATTTTAGATGAAGGTTAGCTAGACACGAGTCAAACTTTGTAATACATATATACATATGCACATAAATCTCTGAAGACTACATAGGCCCGAGCAAAGTAGGGCTGAACTCTTAGTGCTTTAGAGATGTCAATATTACACAAACTAGTTAACTGCTGTTCTGTTTGTTTGTTTTTTAGATATATAAAATTATTCGTTTTTTGATACTCCATTGGCGGAGTTTTCGTCAAAGTAGGTCTGTTTTCCAGCCAATTACTAAAGGAAAATAACTCTATAACTATAAAAAAATAAAAATAAATAAAAGTCTGTATGTGTCTAAGGAAAGGAATGGGCTGACTGGAGAAGAAATGGTAAAGGTAGGGGGTTAAGAGGAAACGGGCGAGGAGGGAACAGATTAAAGTGTTAATAGAAATATCTGACACTTCTAACTGGGTAACTCCGCGTAACACTACTAATACCATATCATATGCAATAACACGGACACACTCGTTATAAGGAAAATATAGCAAAGGAAATATAATTACAAAATGAAAATACCATTGTGTTTTATTGTTAATATTTAAATTCAGGATTGAAGATTAATATATCCGGGCAATTTCTAGATTTTCTTATAGAAACTGCTTAGCTGAACCTAATCTCGGTGCCCGACGTTATCCAGGTGTTTTTAGGTGTGTGCTGATTAAAAAAAAGAGAAGTTGTAGGCAGGCAGGCAGATAGGCTCGAACCCGTGACGCGAAGGCAGAAAAGAAAGTGGAGGTGTGTGTAAGGGTGTAGGTTGAGCAAAAAAAAAAAAAAACAGTGGTAGTAGGCAGGAAGGCTTGAATCCGTACCGCAAAGGAGGAAAAGAAAATTAAAAATTAAAAAACGTGACGTCTTTGCTGTTGCGCCCATCACCAAACCGAAAATAAAGTAGGTTTAAATTAAGGCTAGACTATCGAAAAGAGGCGATGACTTTCGAAAATATCGGCCAAAAAGGCGAACCGCTCCCTGTAAAAAAGTGCCAAGTTGAGGATGAAGAAATTAATGTTTTGAGACAAAGTTTTCGATATTTGTCGTCCGAAGGGTCGAGCTTCAAAATAATATAAATTTCGTGAAAATCTGTCACCTCTGTCGAAATTTTTTGAGAGACATACAACATACATACATACATACATACATGCATACATACAACATACATACATACATAATACAACATACATACACACATACATACATACAACATACATACAACATACATACATACAACATACATACATACAACATATATACATACATACAACATACCTACATACATACAACATACATATACATACATACAACATACATACATACATACATACAACATACATACATACATACAACATACAAACATACATAATACAACATACATACATACATACATACACACATACATACATACAACATACATACAACATACATACAACATACATACATCATACATACATACATACAACATACCTACATACATACAACATACATATACATACATACAACATACATACATACATACATACAACATACATATACATACATACAACATACATACATACATACATACATTTAAACAGATTTTTGCTTTTCGTATTATAGATGGATTTGGCTGTTTCTATGCCCACTTGAGACAATGGCGTCAAAACATAAAGCAAACGTCGTCTTTTGTCGTTCAAATCTTTATTAACGTTGCCTTGTTTTATGAATATCCAAATGTATTATGAGAAGAAAGAAACGAGAAATTTAAAATAAGAGTTATTTGTATTTATTAGCTTCTGTATCCGAGAGCAATATGTGACACAAGGTCATTGTTACTGTAGGGTCAACACAAGCTCCTCAAAGAGGGATCGTTCGGGAAGTAGGCAAAAATATAAAAAAAAATCGATTTGGTGTCGAAGGGTTTCCTCTAAATTGACTAAGTATAGCATCAGAACAGATACTACACAGTAATCTAAGTCCGAAGGAAAAGATAATCATTAAAATTATGAAAGGAATAAAAGCAACAACACGAAAATAAAAAACGTGACTAGTAGTAGTAGTAGTAGTAGTAGTAGTAGTAGTAGTAGTAGTGAAAAGGAAGAGGAGTGAATGAGAAGAACAATAAAACATCAAGAAAGAACAGGAGCAGCAGCAGCAGCAGAAGAAGAAGAAGAAGAAGAAGAAGAAGAAGAAGAAGAAGAAGAAAAAAGAAGAAAAAAGAAGAAAAGGAAATAAAAAGAAGAAAGAAGAAGAAGAAGAAAAGGAAATAAAAAGAAGAAAGAAGAAGAAGAAGAAAAAAAAGGAAAATAAAAAAGAAGAAAGAGAAAGAGGAGGAAGAAAGGAAAAAATTAGAAGAGCGTGGAGAAAAAAAAAAACTTTAAAGCCTGAAAAAAGAGAAGGACGAAGTAAACAAAATAAACGAAAGTCACGAGAGAAAGAAAATACGAAGGAATACGAGAAGAAAACGACGAACAACCATATTATGAATGAAAAAAAAAAAACGAAACTAGAAAAACGGAAACCAACAAAAACTACAGGAAAAATTAGAAATAGAAGATGAATATTATTTATTCATTTGTTTATTGCGGACTATTATCCTCATCTTTTAGTTGTTGTTTTCATGACGTTTCGATCAACTATTTCTCTGGCCATCGTCAGGTGGTGATTGCTAACAATGTCACAATAAACATTTGAATTTATTAAATAAAGAAACGATTGTATAAATTTACGAAATAATACTATAAACAATAGGAGGAAGACGAGGAAGAGGAGGAGGCGAAAAGGGATGAGAAGAAGAAGAAGAAGAAGAAGAAGAAGAAGAAGAAGAAGTAGAAGAAAAAGAAAAGGAAATAAAAAGAAGAAACAAGAAGAAAGAAGAAGAAAAGGAAATAAAAAGAAGAAACAAGAAGAAGAATAAAAGGAAATAAAAAGAAGAAACAAGAAGAAAGAAGAATAAAAGGAAATAAAAAGAAGAAACAAGAAGAAAGAAGAAGAAGAAGAAGAAGAAAAGGAAATAAAAAGAAGAAACAAGAAGAAAGAAGAAGAAAAGGAAATAAAAAGAAGAAACAAGAAGAAGAAGAAGAAGAAGAAAAGGAAAAAAAAAGAAGAAACAAGAAGAAAGAAGAAGAAAAGGAAATAAAAAGAAGAAACAAGAAGAAAGAAAAAGAAAAGGAAATAAAAAGAAGAAACAAGAAGAAGAAGAAAAGGAAATAAAAAGAAGAAACAAGAAGAAAGAAGAAGAAAAGGAAATAAAAAGAAGAAACAAGAAGATGGAAGAAGAAGAAGAAGAAGAAAAGGAAATAAAAAGAAGAAACAAGAAGAAGAAGAAGAAGAAAAGGAAATAAAAAGAAGAAACAAGAAGAAAGAAGAAGAAAATGAAATAAAAAGAAGAAACAAGAAGAAAGAAGAAGAAGAAGAAGAAAAGGAAATAAAAAGAAGAAACAAGAAGAAGAAGAAGAAGAAGAAAAGGAAACAAAAAGAAGAAACAAGAAGAAGAAGAAGAAAATGAAATAAAAAGAAGAAACAAGAAGAAAGAAACAGAAGAAGAAGAAGAAGAAAAGGAAATAAAAAGAAGAAACAAGAAGAAGAAGAAGAAAAGGAAATAAAAAGAAGAAACAAGAAGAAAGAAGAAGAAAAGGAAATAAAAAGAAGAAACAAGAAGAAAGAAGAAGAAAATGAAATAAAAAGAAGAAACAAGAAGAAAGAAGAAGAAGAAGAAGAAGAAGAAAAGGAAATAAAAAGAAGAAACAAGAAGAAGAAGAAGAAGAAAAGGAAATAAAAAGAAGAAACAAGAAGAAAGAAGAAGAAAAGGAAATAAAAAGAAGAAACAAGAAGAAAGAAGAAGAAGAAGAAGAAGAAGAAAAGGAAATAAAAAGAAGAAACAAGAAGAAGAAGAAGAAGAAGAAGAAAAGGAAATAAAAAGAAGAAACAAGAAGAAGAAGAAGAAAAAGAAGAAAAGGAAATAAAAAGAAGAAAGAAGAAGAAAGAAGAAGAAAAGGAAATAAAAAGAAGAAACAAGAAGAAAGAAGAAGAAGAAGAAGAAGAAAAGGAAATAAAAAGAAGAAACAAGAAGAAAGAAGAAGAAAAGGAAATAAAAAGAAGAAACAAGAAGAAAGAAGAAGAAAAGGAAATAAAAAGAAGATACAAGAAGAAAGAAGAAGAAAAGGAAATAAAAAAAAGAAACAAGAAGAAACAAGAAGAAGAAGAAGAAGAAAAGGAAATAAAAAGAAGAAACAAGAAGAAGAAGAAGAAGAAGAAGAAGAAGAAAAGGAAATAAAAAGAAGAAACAAGAAGAAGAAAAAGAAAAGGAAATAAAAAGAAGAAACAAGAAGAAAGAAGAAGAAAAGGAAATAAAAAGAAGAAACAAGAAGAAAGAAGAAGAAGAAGAAGAAGAAAAGGAAATAAAAAGAAGAAACAAGAAGAAGAAGAAGAAGAAGAAGAAGAAGAAGAAGAAAAGGAACTAAAAAAGAAGAAACAAGAAGAAGAAGAAGAAGAAGAATAAGAAGAAGAAGAAAAGGAAATAAAAAGAAGAAACAAGAAGAAGAAGAAGAAAAGGAAATAAAAAGAAGAAACAAGAAGAAAGAAGAAGAAAAGGAAATAAAAAGAAGAAACAAGAAGAAAGAAGAAGAAGAAGAAGAAGAAGAAGAAGAAAAGGAAATAAAAAGAAGAAACAAGAAGAAGAAGAAGAAGAAGAAGAAAAGGAAATAAAAAGAAGAAACAAGAAGTAAGAAGAAGAAAAGGAAATAAAAAGAAGAAACAAGAAGAAAGAAGAAGAAGAAACAAGAAGAAGAAGAAAAGGAAATAAAAAGAAGAAACAAGAAGAAGAAGAAGAAGAAGAAGAAGAAAAGGAAATAAAAAGAAGAAACAAGAAGAAAGAAGAAGAAAAGGAAATAAAAAGAAGAAACAAGAAGAAAGAAGAAAAGGAAATTAAAAGAAGAAACAAGAAGAAGAAGAAGCAAAGGAAATAAAAAGAAGAAACAAGAAGAAAGAAAAAGAAAAGGAAATAAAAAGAAGAAACAAGAAGAAAGAAGAAGAAAAGGAAATAAAAAGAAGAAACAAGAAGAAAGAAAAAGAAAAGGAAATAAAAAGAAGAAACAAGAAGAAGAAGAAAAGGAAATAAAAAGAAGAAAGAAGAAGAAAAAAAAGGAAAATAAATAAGAAGAAAGAGAAAGAGGAGGAAGAAAGGAAAAAATTAGAAGAGCGTGGAGAAAAAAAAAACTTTAAAGCCTGAAAAAAGAGAAGAAGAAGAAGAAAATGAAATAAAAAGAAGAAAGAAGAAGAAAGAAGAAGAAAAGGAAATAAAAAGAAGAAACAAGAAGAAAGAAGAAGAAGAAGAAGAAGAAAAGGAAATAAAAAGAAGAAACAAGAAGAAAGAAGAAGAAGAAGAAGAAGAAAAGGAAATAAAAAGAAGAAACAAGAAGAAAGAAGAAGAAGAAGAAGAAGAAAAGGAAATAAAAAGAAGAAACAAGAAGAAAGAAGAAGAAGAAGAAGAAGAAAAGGAAATAAAAAGAAGAAACAAGAAGAAGAAAAAGAAAAGGAAATAAAAAGAAGAAACAAGAAGAAAGAAGAAGAAAAGGAAATAAAAAGAAGAAACAAGAAGAAACAAGAAGAAGAAGAAGAAGAAAAGGAAATAAAAAGAAGAAACAAGAAGAAAGAAGAAGAAGAAGAAGAAGAAAAGGAAATAAAAAGAAGAAACAAGAAGAAGAAAAAGAAAAGGAAATAAAAAGAAGAAACAAGAAGAAAGAAGAAGAAAAGGAAATAAAAAGAAGAAACAAGAAGAAAGAAGAAGAAGAAGAAGAAGAAAAGGAAATAAAAAGAAGAAACAAGAAGAAGAAGAAGAAGAAGAAGAAGAAGAAGAAGAAGAAGAAGAAAAGGAAATAAAAAGAAGAAACAAGAAGAAGAAGAAGAAGAAGAATAAGAAGAAGAAGAAAAGGAAATAAAAAGAAGAAACAAGAAGAAGAAGAAGAAAAGGAAATAAAAAGAAGAAACAAGAAGAAAGAAGAAGAAAAGGAAATAAAAAGAAGAAACAAGAAGAAAGAAGAAGAAGAAGAAGAAGAAGAAAAGGAAATAAAAAGAAGAAACAAGAAGAAGAAGAAGAAGAAGAAAAGGAAATAAAAAGAAGAAACAAGAAGTAAGAAGAAGAAAAGGAAATAAAAAGAAGAAACAAGAAGAAAGAAGAAGAAGAAGAAGAAACAAGAAGAAGAAGAAAAGGAAATAAAAAGAAGAAACAAGAAGAAGAAGAAGAAGAAGAAGAAAAGGAAATAAAAAGAAGAAACAAGAAGAAAGAAGAAGAAAAGGAAATAAAAAGAAGAAACAAGAAGAAAGAAGAAAAGGAAATTAAAAGAAGAAACAAGAAGAAGAAGAAGCAAAGGAAATAAAAAGAAGAAACAAGAAGAAAGAAAAAGAAAAGGAAATAAAAAGAAGAAACAAGAAGAAAGAAGAAGAAAAGGAAATAAAAAGAAGAAACAAGAAGAAAGAAAAAGAAAAGGAAATAAAAAGAAGAAACAAGAAGAAGAAGAAAAGGAAATAAAAAGAAGAAAGAAGAAGAAAAAAAAGGAAAATAAATAAGAAGAAAGAGAAAGAGGAGGAAGAAAGGAAAAAATTAGAAGAGCGTGAAGAAAAAAAAAACTTTAAAGACTGAAAAAAGAGAAGGACGAAGTAAACAAAATAAACGAAAGTCACGAGAGAAAGAAAATACGAAGGAATACGAGAAGAAAACGACGAACAACCATATTATGAATGAAAAAAAAAAAACGAAACTAGAAAAACGGAAACCAACAAAAACTACAGGAAAAATTAGAAATAGAAGATGAATATTATTTATTCATTTGTTTATTGCGGACTATTATCCTCATCTTTTAGTTGTTGTTTTCATGACGTTTCGATCAACTATTTCTCTGGCCATCGTCAGGTGGTGATTGCTAACAATGTCACAATAAACAGTTGAATTTATTAAATAAAGAAACGATTGTATAAATTTACGAAATAATACTATACACAATAGGAGGAAGACGAGGAAGAGGAGGAGGCGAAAAGGGATGAGAAGAAGAAGAAGAAGAAGAAGAAAAAGAAAAGGAAATAAAAAGAAGAAACAAGAAGAAAGAAGAAGAAAAGGAAATAAAAAGAAGAAACAAGAAGAAAGAAGAAGAAAAGGAAATAAAAAGACGAAACAAGAAGAAGAAGAAGAAGAAGAAAAGGAAATAAAAAGAAGAAACAAGAAGAAAGAAGAAGAAAAGGAAATAAAAAGAAGAAACAAGAAGAAGAAGAAGAAAAGGAAATAAAAAGAAGAAACAAGAAGAAAGAAGAAGAAAAGGAAATAAAAAGAAGAAACAAGAAGAAAGAAGAAGAAGAAGAAGAAGAAGAAAAGGAAATAAAAAGAAGAAACAAGAAGAAGAAGAAGAAGAAGAAGAAGAAAAGGAAATAAAAAGAAGAAACAAGAAGAAAGAAGATGAAAAGGAAATAAAAAGAAGAAACAAGAAGAAGAAGAAGAAGAAGAAGAAAAGGAAATAAAAAGAAGAAACAAGAAGAAAGAAGAAGAAAAGGAAATAAAAAGAAGAAACAAGAAGAAAGAAAAAGAAAAGGAAATAAAAAGAAGAAACGAGAAGAAGAAGAAAAGGAAATAAAAAGAAGAAAGAAGAAGAAAAGGAAATAAAAAGAAGAAACAAGAAGAAAGAAGAAGAAGAAGAAGAAGAAGAAGAAAAGGAAATAAAAAGAAGAAACAAGAAGAAGAAGAAGAAGAAGAAGAAAAGGAAATAAAAGAAGAAGAAGAAGAAGAAAAGGAAATAAAAAGAAGAAACAAGAAGAAGAAGAAGAAAAGGAAATAAAAAGAAGAAACAAGAAGAAGAAGAAGAAAAGGAAATAAAAAGAAGAAAAAAGAAGAAAAGGAAATAAAAAGAAGAAACAAGAAGAAAGAAGAAGAAAAGGAGATAAAAAGAAGAAACAAGAAGAAAGAAGAAGAAGAAGAAACAAGAATAAGAAGAAAAGGAAATAAAAAGAAGAAACAAGAAGAAGAAGAAGAAGAAGAAGAAGAAGAAAAGGAAATAAAAAGAAGAAACAAGAAGAAAGAAGAAGAAAAGGAAATAAAAAGAAGAAACAAGAAGAAAGTAGAAGAAAAGGAAATAAAAAGAAGAAACAAGAAGAAAGAAGAAGAAAAGGAAATAAAAAGAAGAAACAAGAAGAAAGAAGAAGAAAAGGAAATAAAAAGAAGAAACAAGAAGAAAGAAGAAGAAAATGAAATAAAAAGAAGAAACAAGAAGAAAGAAGAAGAAGAAGAAGAAGAAGAAAATGAAATAAAAAGAAGAAACAAGAAGAAGAAGAAGAAGAAGAAGAAGAAAAGGAAATAAAAAGAAGAAACAAGAAGAAAGAAGAAGAAAAGGAAATAAAAAGAAGAAACAAGAAGAAAGAAGAAGAAGAAGCAGAAGAAGAAAAGGAAATAAAAAGAAGAAACAAGAAGAAAGAAGAAGAAAAGGAAATAAAAAGAAGAAAGAAGAAGAACGAAGAAGAAAAGGAAATAAAAAGAAGAAACAAGAAGAAAGAAGAAGAAAAGGAAATAAAAAGAAGAAACAAGAAGAAACAAGAAGAAGAAGAAGAAGAAAAGGAAATAAAAAGAAGAAACAAGAAGAAGAAGAAGAAGAAGAAAAGGAAATAAAAAGAAGAAACAAGAAGAAGAAGAAGAAGAAGAAGAAAAGGAAATAAAAAGAAGAAACAAGAAGAAAGAAGAAGAAAAGGAAATAAAAAGAAGAAACAAGAAGAAAGAAGAAGAAGAAGAAGAAGAAGAAGAAAATGAAATAAAAAGAAGAAACAAGAGGAAGAAGAAGAAGAAGAAGAAAAGGAAATAAAAAGAAGAAACAAGAAGAAGAAGAAGAAGAAGAAGAAAAGGAAATAAAAAGAAGAAACAAGAAGAAGAAGAAGAAGAAGCAAAGGAAATAAAAAGAAGAAACAAGAAGAAAGAAGAAGAAAAGGAAATAAAAAGAAGAAACAAGAAGAAAGAAGAAGAAAAGGAAATAAAAAGAAGAAACAAGAAGAAAGAAGAAGAAGAAGAAAAGGAAATAAAAAGAAGAAACAATAAGAAGAAGAAGAAGAAGAAGAAGAAAAGGAAATAAAAAGAAGAAAGAAGAAAAAAGAAAAAGAAAAGGAAATAAAAAGAAGAAACAAGAAGAAAGAAGAAGAAAAGGAAATAAAAAGAAGAAACAAGAAATAAGAAAAAGAAAAGGAAATAAAAAGAAGAAACAAGAAGAAAAAGAAAAGGAAATAAAAAGAAGAAAGAAGAAGAAAAAAAGGAAAATAAATAAGAAGAAAGAGAAAGAGGAGGAAGAAAGGAAAAAATTAGAAGAGCGTGAAGAAAAAAAAAACTTTAAAGCCTGAAAAAAGAGAAGAAGAAGAAGAAAATGAAATAAAAAGAAGAAACAAGAAGAAGAAGAAGAAGAAGAAGAAGAAGAAGAAGAAGAAGAAGAAAAGGAAATAAAAAGAAGAAACAAGAAGAAGAAGAAGAAGAAGAAGAAGAAAAGGAAATAAAAAGAAGAAACAAGAAGAAGAAGAAGAAGAAGAAGAAAAGGAAATAAAAAGAAGAAACAAGAAGAAGAAGAAGAAAAAGAAGAAAAGGAAATAAAAAGAAGAAAGAAGAAGAAAGAAGAAGAAAAGGAAATAAAAAGAAGAAACAAGAAGAAAGAAGAAGAAGAAGAAGAAAAGGAAATAAAAAGAAGAAACAAGAAGAAAGAAGAAGAAAAGGAAATAAAAAGAAGAAACAAGAAGAAAGAAGAAGAAAAGGAAATAAAAAGAAGAAACAAGAAGAAACAAGAAGAAGAAGAAGAAAAGGAAATAAAAAGAAGAAACAAGAAGAAGAAGAAGAAGAAAAGGAAATAAAAAGAAGAAACAAGAAGAAGAAGAAGAAGAAAAGGAAATAAAAAGAAGAAACAAGAAGAAAGAAGAAGAAGAAGAAGAAGAAAAGGAAATAAAAAGAAGAAACAAGAAGAAAGAAGAAGAAAAGGAAATAAAAAGAAGAAACAAGAAGAAAGTAGAAGAAAAGGAAATAAAAAGAAGAAACAAGAAGAAAGAAGAAGAAAAGGAAATAAAAAGAAGAAACAAGAAGAAAGAAGAAGAAAAGGAAATAAAAAGAAGAAACAAGAAGAAAGAAGAAGAAAATGAAATAAAAAGAAGAAACAAGAAGAAAGAAGAAGAAGAAGAAGAAGAAGAAGAAGAAAATGAAATAAAAAGAAGAAACAAGAAGAAGAAGAAGAAGAAGAAGAAAAGGAAATAAAAAGAAGAAACAAGAAGAAAGAAGAAGAAAAGGAAATAAAAAGAAGAAACAAGAAGAAAGAAGAAGAAGAAGCAGAAGAAGAAAAGGAAATAAAAAGAAGAAACAAGAAGAAAGAAGAAGAAAAGGAAATAAAAAGAAGAAAGAAGAAGAAGAAGAAGAAAAGGAAATAAAAAGAAGAAACAAGAAGAAAGAAGAAGAAAAGGAAATAAAAAGAAGAAACAAGAAGAAACAAGAAGAAGAAGAAGAAGAAGAAAAGGAAATAAAAAGAAGAAACAAGAAGAAGAAGAAAAAGAAGAAGAAGAAAAGGAAATAAAAAGAAGAAACAAGAAGAAGAAGAAGAAAAGGAAATAAAAAGAAGAAACAAGAAGAAAGAAGAAGAAAAGGAAATAAAAAGAAGAAAGAAGAAGAAGAAGAAGAAGAAGAAGAAGAAGAAAATGAAATAAAAAGAAGAAACAAGAGGAAGAAGAAGAAGAAGAAGAAGAAGAAGAAAAGGAAATAAAAAGAAGAAACAAGAAGAAGAAGAAGAAGAAGAAAAGGAAATAAAAAGAAGAAACAAGAAGAAGAAGAAGAAGAAGAAAAGGAAATAAAAAGAAGAAACAAGAAGAAAGAAGAAGAAAAGGAAATAAAAAGAAGAAACAAGAAGAAAGAAAAAGAAAAGGAAATAAAAAGAAGAAACAAGAAGAAGAAGAAAAGGAAATAAAAAGAAGAAAGAAGAAGAAAAGGAAATAAAAAGAAGAAACAAGAAGAAAGAAGAAGAAGAAGAAGAAGAAGAAGAAGAAAAGGAAATAAAAAGAAGAAACAAGAAGAAGAAGAAGAAGAAGAAAAGGAAATAAAAGAAGAAGAAGAAGAAGAAAAGGAAATAAAAAGAAGAAACAAGAAGAAGAAGAAGAAGAAAAGGAAATAAAAAGAAGAAACAAGAAGAAAGAAGAAGAAGAAGAAGAAGAAGAAAAGGAAATAAAAAGAAGAGACAAGAAGAAAGAAGAAGAAGAAGAAGAAGAAAAGGAAATAAAAAGAAGAAACAAGAAGAAAGAAGAAGAAAAGGAAATAAAAAGAAGAAACAAGAAGAAAGTAGAAGAAAAGGAAATAAAAAGAAGAAACAAGAAGAAAGAAGAAGAAAAGGAAATAAAAAGAAGAAACAAGAAGAAAGAAGAAGAAAAGTCAATAAAAAGAAGAAACAAGAAGAAAGAAGAAGAAAATGAAATAAAAAGAAGAAACAAGAAGAAAGAAGAAGAAGAAGAAGAAGAAGAAAATGAAATAAAAAGAAGAAACAAGAAGAAGAAGAAGAAGAAGAAGAAAAGGAAATAAAAAGAAGAAACAAGAAGAAAGAAGAAGAAAAGGAAATAAAAAGAAGAAACAAGAAGAAAGAAGAAGAAGAAGCAGAAGAAGAAAAGGAAATAAAAAGAAGAAACAAGAAGAAAGAAGAAGAAAAGGAAATAAAAAGAAGAAAGAAGAAGAAAGAAGAAGAAAAGGAAATAAAAAGAAGAAACAAGAAGAAAGAAGAAGAAAAGGAAATAAAAAGAAGAAACAAGAAGAAACAAGAAGAAGAAGAAGAAGAAGAAAAGGAAATAAAAAGAAGAAACAAGAAGAAGAAGAAGAAGAAGAAGAAGAAGAAGAAAAGGAAATAAAAAGAAGAAACAAGAAGAAGAAGAAGAAGAAGAAGAAGAAGAAGAAGAAAAGGAAATAAAAAGAAGAAACAAGAAGAAAGAAGAAGAAAAGGAAATAAAAAGAAGAAACAAGAAGAAAGAAGAAGAAGAAGAAGAAGAAGAAGAAAATGAAATAAAAAGAAGAAACAAGAGGAAGAAGAAGAAAAAGAAGAAGAAAAGGAAATAAAAAGAAGAAACAAGAAGAAGAAGAAGAAGAAGAAGAAAAGGAAATAAAAAGAAGAAACAAGAAGAAGAAGAAGAAGAAGAAGAAGAAGAAGAAAAGGAAATAAAAAGAAGAAACAAGAAGAAAGAAGAAGAAAAGGAAATAAAAAGAAGAAACAAGAAGAAAGAAAAAGAAAAGGAAATAAAA
>NC_136505.1:97646067-97716067 GCF_053919585.1 Euprymna scolopes
AGAAGAAGAAGAAGAAGAAGAAGAAGAAAAGGAAATAAAAAGAAGAAACAAGAAGAAGAAGAAGAAGAAGAAAAGGAAATAAAAGAAGAAGAAGAAGAAAAGGAAATAAAAAGAAGAAACAAGAAGAAGAAGAAGAAGAAAAGGAAATAAAAAGAAGAAACAAGAAGAAAGAAGAAGAAGAAGAAGAAGAAAAGGAAATAAAAAGAAGAAACAAGAAGAAAGAAGAAGAAGAAGAAGAAGAAGAAGAAAAGGAAATAAAAAGAAGAAACAAGAAGAAAGAAGAAGAAAAGGAAATAAAAAGAAGAAACAAGAAGAAAGTAGAAGAAAAGGAAATAAAAAGAAGAAACAAGAAGAAAGAAGAAGAAAAGGAAATAAAAAGAAGAAACAAGAAGAAAGAAGAAGAAAAGGAAATAAAAAGAAGAAACAAGAAGAAAGAAGAAGAAAATGAAATAAAAAGAAGAAACAAGAAGAAGAAGAAAAGGAAATAAAAAGAAGAAAGAAGAAGAAAAGGAAATAAAAAGAAGAAACAAGAAGAAAGAAGAAGAAGAAGAAGAAGAAGAAGAAGAAGAAGAAAAGGAAATAAAAAGAAGAAACAAGAAGAAGAAGAAAAGGAAATAAAAAGAAGAAACAAGAAGAAAGAAGAAGAAGAAGAAGAAGAAAAGGAAATAAAAAGAAGAAACAAGAAGAAAGAAGAAGAAAAGGAAATAAAAAGAAGAAACAAGAAGAAAGTAGAAGAAAAGGAAATAAAAAGAAGAAACAAGAAGAAAGAAGAAGAAAAGGAAATAAAAAGAAGAAACAAGAAGAAAGAAGAAGAAAAGGAAATAAAAAGAAGAAACAAGAAGAAAGAAGAAGAAAATGAAATAAAAAGAAGAAACAAGAAGAAAGAAGAAGAAGAAGAAGAAGAAAATGAAATAAAAAGAAGAAACAAGAAGAAGAAGAAGAAGAAGAAGAAAAGGAAATAAAAAGAAGAAACAAGAAGAAAGAAGAAGAAAAGGAAATAAAAAGAAGAAACAAGAAGAAAGAAGAAGAAGAAGCAGAAGAAGAAAAGGAAATAAAAAGAAGAAACAAGAAGAAAGAAGAAGAAAAGGAAATAAAAAGAAGAAAGAAGAAGAAAGAAGAAGAAAAGGAAATAAAAAGAAGAAACAAGAAGAAAGAAGAAGAAAAGGAAATAAAAAGAAGAAACAAGAAGAAACAAGAAGAAGAAGAAGAAGAAGAAAAGGAAATAAAAAGAAGAAACAAGAAGAAGAAGAAGAAGAAGAAGAAGAAGAAGAAGAAAAGGAAATAAAAAGAAGAAACAAGAAGAAGAAGAAGAAGAAGAAAAGGAAATAAAAAGAAGAAACAAGAAGAAAGAAGAAGAAAAGGAAATAAAAAGAAGAAAGAAGAAGAAGAAGAAGAAGAAGAAGAAAATGAAATAAAAAGAAGAAACAAGAGGAAGAAGAAGAAGAAGAAGAAGAAAAGGAAATAAAAAGAAGAAACAAGAAGAAGAAGAAGAAGAAGAAGAAGAAAAGGAAATAAAAAGAAGAAACAAGAAGAAGAAGAAGAAGAAGAAAAGGAAATAAAAAGAAGAAACAAGAAGAAAGAAGAAGAAAAGGAAATAAAAAGAAGAAACAAGAAGAAAGAAAAAGAAAAGGAAATAAAAAGAAGAAACAAGAAGAAGAAGAAAAGGAAATAAAAAGAAGAAAGAAGAAGAAAAGGAAATAAAAAGAAGAAACAAGAAGAAAGAAGAAGAAGAAGAATAAGAAGAAAAGGAAATAAAAAGAAGAAACAAGAAGAAGAAGAAGAAGAAGAAAAGGAAATAAAAGAAGAAGAGGAAGAAGAAAAGGAAATAAAAAGAAGAAACAAGAAGAAGAAGAAGAAGAAAAGGAAATAAAAAGAAGAAACAAGAAGAAAGAAGAAGAAGAAGAAGAAGAAGAAGAAAAGGAAATAAAAAGAAGAAACAAGAAGAAAGAAGAAGAAGAAGAAGAAGAAAAGGAAATAAAAAGAAGAAACAAGAAGAAAGAAGAAGAAAAGGAAATAAAAAGAAGAAACAAGAAGAAAGTAGAAGAAAAGGAAATAAAAAGAAGAAACAAGAAGAAAGAAGAAGAAAAGGAAATAAAAAGAAGAAACAAGAAGAAAGAAGAAGAAAAGGAAATAAAAAGAAGAAACAAGAAGAAAGAAGAAGAAAATGAAATAAAAAGAAGAAACAAGAAGAAAGAAGAAGAAGAAGAAGAAGAAGAAAATGAAATAAAAAGAAGAAACAAGAAGAAGAAGAAGAAGAAGAAGAAGAAAAGGAAATAAAAAGAAGAAACAAGAAGAAAGAAGAAGAAAAGGAAATAAAAAGAAGAAACAAGAAGAAAGAAGAAGAAGAAGCAGAAGAAGAAAAGGAAACAAAAAGAAGAAACAAGAAGAAAGAAGAAGAAAAGGAAATAAAAAGAAGAAAGAAGAAGAAAGAAGAAGAAAAGGAAATAAAAAGAAGAAACAAGAAGAAAGAAGAAGAAAAGGAAATAAAAAGAAGAAACAAGAAGAAACAAGAAGAAGAAGAAGAAGAAGAAAAGGAAATAAAAAGAAGAAACAAGAAGAAGAAGAAGAAGAAGAAGAAGAAAAGGAAATAAAAAGAAGAAACAAGAAGAAGAAGAAGAAGAAGAAAAGGAAATAAAAAGAAGAAACAAGAAGAAAGAAGAAGAAAAGGAAATAAAAAGAAGAAACAAGAAGAAAGAAGAAGAAGAAGAAGAAGAAGAAAATGAAATAAAAAGAAGAAACAAGAGGAAGAAGAAGAAGAAGAAAAGGAAATAAAAAGAAGAAACAAGAAGAAGAAGAAGAAGAAGAAAAGGAAATAAAAAGAAGAAACAAGAAGAAGAAGAAGAAGAAGAAGAAAAGGAAATAAAAAGAAGAAACAAGAAGAAAGAAGAAGAAAAGGAAATAAAAAGAAGAAACAAGAAGAAAGAAAAAGAAAAGGAAATAAAAAGAAGAAACAAGAAGAAGAAGAAAAGGAAATAAAAAGAAGAAAGAAGAAGAAAAGGAAATAAAAAGAAGAAACAAGAAGAAAGAAGAAGAAGAAGAAGAAGAAGAAGAAAAGGAAATAAAAAGAAGAAACAAGAAGAAGAAGAAGAAGAAGAAGAAGAAAAGGAAATAAAAGAAGAAGAAGAAGAAGAAAAGGAAATAAAAAGAAGAAACAAGAAGAAGAAGAAGAAGAAAAGGAAATAAAAAGAAGAAACAAGAAGAAAGAAGAAGAAGAAGAAGAAGAAGAAAAGGAAATAAAAAGAAGAAACAAGAAGAAGAAGAAGAAAAGGAAATAAAAAGAAGAAACAAGAAGAAAGAAGAAGAAAAGGAAATAAAAAGAAGAAACAAGAAGAAAGTAGAAGAAAAGGAAATAAAAAGAAGAAACAAGAAGAAAGAAGAAGAAAAGGAAATAAAAAGAAGAAACAAGAAGAAAGAAGAAGAAAAGGAAATAAAAAGAAGAAACAAGAAGAAAGAAGAAGAAAATGAAATAAAAAGAAGAAACAAGAAGAAAGAAGAAGAAGAAGAAGAAGAAGAAAATGAAATAAAAAGAAGAAACAAGAAGAAGAAGAAGAAGAAGAAGAAGAAAAGGAAATAAAAAGAAGAAACAAGAAGAAAGAAGAAGAAAAGGAAATAAAAAGAAGAAACAAGAAGAAAGAAGAAGAAGAAGCAGAAGAAGAAAAGGAAATAAAAAGAAGAAACAAGAAGAAAGAAGAAGAAAAGGAAATAAAAAGAAGAAAGAAGAAAAAAGAAGAAGAAAAGGAAATAAAAAGAAGAAACAAGAAGAAAGAAGAAGAAAAGGAAATAAAAAGAAGAAACAAGAAGAAACAAGAAGAAGAAGAAGAAGAAGAAGAAAAGGAAATAAAAAGAAGAAACAAGAAGAAGAAGAAGAAGAAGAAGAAGAAAAGGAAATAAAAAGAAGAAACAAGAAGAAGAAGAAGAAGAAGAAAAGGAAATAAAAAGAAGAAACAAGAAGAAAGAAGAAGAAAAGGAAATAAAAAGAAGAAACAAGAAGAAAGAAGAAGAAGAAGAAGAAGAAAATGAAATAAAAAGAAGAAACAAGAGGAAGAAGAAGAAGAAGAAAAGGAAATAAAAAGAAGAAACAAGAAGAAGAAGAAGAAGAAGAAAAGGAAATAAAAAGAAGAAACAAGAAGAAGAAGAAGAAGAAGAAAAGGAAATAAAAAGAAGAAACAAGAAGAAAGAAGAAGAAAAGGAAATAAAAAGAAGAAACAAGAAGAAAGAAAAAGAAAAGGAAATAAAAAGAAGAAACAAGAAGAAGAAGAAAAGGAAATAAAAAGAAGAAAGAAGAAGAAAAGGAAATAAAAAGAAGAAACAAGAAGAAAGAAGAAGAAGTAGAAGAAGAAGAAGAAAAGGAAATAAAAAGAAGAAACAAGAAGAAGAAGAAGAAGAAAAGGAAATAAAAGAAGAAGAAGAAGAAGAAAAGGAAATAAAAAGAAGAAACAAGAAGAAGAAGAAGAAGAAAAGGAAATAAAAAGAAGAAACAAGAAGAAAGAAGAAGAAGAAGAAGAAGAAGAAAAGGAAATAAAAAGAAGAAACAAGAAGAAGAAGAAGAAAAGGAAATAAAAAGAAGAAACAAGAAGAAAGAAGAAGAAAAGGAAATAAAAAGAAGAAACAAGAAGAAAGTAGAAGAAAAGGAAATAAAAAGAAGAAACAAGAAGAAAGAAGAAGAAAAGGAAATAAAAAGAAGAAACAAGAAGAAAGAAGAAGAAAAGGAAATAAAAAGAAGAAACAAGAAGAAAGAAGAAGAAAATGAAATAAAAAGAAGAAACAAGAAGAAAGAAGAAGAAGAAGAAGAAGAAGAAAATGAAATAAAAAGAAGAAACAAGAAGAAGAAGAAGAAGAAGAAGAAGAAGAAAAGGAAATAAAAAGAAGAAACAAGAAGAAAGAAGAAGAAAAGGAAATAAAAAGAAGAAACAAGAAGAAAGAAGAAGAAGAAGCAGAAGAAGAAAAGGAAATAAAAAGAAGAAACAAGAAGAAAGAAGAAGAAAAGGAAATAAAAAGAAGAAAGAAGAAGAAAGAAGAAGAAAAGGAAATAAAAAGAAGAAACAAGAAGAAAGAAGAAGAAAAGGAAATAAAAAGAAGAAACAAGAAGAAACAAGAAGAAGAAGAAGAAGAAGAAAAGGAAATAAAAAGAAGAAACAAGAAGAAGAAGAAGAAGAAGAAGAAGAAAAGGAAATAAAAAGAAGAAACAAGAAGAAGAAGAAGAAGAAGAAAAGGAAATAAAAAGAAGAAACAAGAAGAAAGAAGAAGAAAAGGAAATAAAAAGAAGAAACAAGAAGAAAGAAAGAGAAGAAGAAGAAGAAAATGAAATAAAAAGAAGAAACAAGAGGAAGAAGAAGAAGAAGAAAAGGAAATAAAAAGAAGAAACAAGAAGAAGAAGAAGAAGAAGAAAAGGAAATAAAAAGAAGAAACAAGAAGAAGAAGAAGAAGAAGAAAAGGAAATAAAAAGAAGAAACAAGAAGAAAGAAGAAGAAAAGGAAATAAAAAGAAGAAACAAGAAGAAAGAAAAAGAAAAGGAAATAAAAAGAAGAAACAAGAAGAAGAAGAAAAGGAAATAAAAAGAAGAAAGAAGAAGAAAAGGAAATAAAAAGAAGAAACAAGAAGAAAGAAGAAGAAGTAGAAGAAGAAGAAGAAAAGGAAATAAAAAGAAGAAACAAGAAGAAGAAGAAGAAGAAAAGGAAATAAAAGAAGAAGAAGAAGAAGAAAAGGAAATAAAAAGAAGAAACAAGAAGAAGAAGAAGAAGAAAAGGAAATAAAAAGAAGAAACAAGAAGAAAGAAGAAGAAGAAGAAGAAGAAGAAGAAAAGGAAATAAAAAGAAGAAACAAGAAGAAGAAGAAGAAAAGGAAATAAAAAGAAGAAACAAGAAGAAAGAAGAAGAAAAGGAAATAAAAAGAAGAAACAAGAAGAAAGTAGAAGAAAAGGAAATAAAAAGAAGAAACAAGAAGAAAGAAGAAGAAAAGGAAATAAAAAGAAGAAACAAGAAGAAAGAAGAAGAAAAGGAAATAAAAAGAAGAAACAAGAAGAAAGAAGAAGAAAATGAAATAAAAAGAAGAAACAAGAAGAAAGAAGAAGAAGAAGAAGAAGAAGAAAATGAAATAAAAAGAAGAAACAAGAAGAAGAAGAAGAAGAAGAAGAAGAAGAAGAAGAAAAGGAAATAAAAAGAAGAAACAAGAAGAAAGAAGAAGAAAAGGAAATAAAAAGAAGAAACAAGAAGAAAGAAGAAGAAGAAGCAGAAGAAGAAAAGGAAATAAAAAGAAGAAACAAGAAGAAAGAAGAAGAAAAGGAAATAAAAAGAAGAAAGAAGAAGAAAGAAGAAGAAAAGGAAATAAAAAGAAGAAACAAGAAGAAAGAAGAAGAAAAGGAAATAAAAAGAAGAAACAAGAAGAAACAAGAAGAAGAAGAAGAAGAAGAAAAGGAAATAAAAAGAAGAAACAAGAAGAAGAAGAAGAAGAAGAAGAAGAAGAAGAAGAAGAAGAAAAGGAAATAAAAAGAAGAAACAAGAAGAAGAAGAAGAAGAAGAAAAGGAAATAAAAAGAAGAAACAAGAAGAAAGAAGAAGAAAAGGAAATAAAAAGAAGAAACAAGAAGAAAGAAGAAGAAGAAGAAGAAGAAGAAAATGAAATAAAAAGAAGAAACAAGAGGAAGAAGAAGAAGAAGAAGAAGAAGAAAAGGAAATAAAAAGAAGAAACAAGAAGAAGAAGAAGAAGAAGAAAAGGAAATAAAAAGAAGAAACAAGAAGAAGAAGAAGAAGAAGAAAAGGAAATAAAAAGAAGAAACAAGAAGAAAGAAGAAGAAAAGGAAATAAAAAGAAGAAACAAGAAGAAAGAAAAAGAAAAGGAAATAAAAAGAAGAAACAAGAAGAAGAAGAAAAGGAAATAAAAAGAAGAAAGAAGAAGAAAAGGAAATAAAAAGAAGAAACAAGAAGAAAGAAGAAGAAGAAGAAGAAGAAGAAGAAGAAAAGGAAATAAAAAGAAGAAACAAGAAGAAGAAGAAGAAGAAGAAGAAAAGGAAATAAAAGAAGAAGAAGAAGAAGAAAAGGAAATAAAAAGAAGAAACAAGAAGAAGAAGAAGAAGAAAAGGAAATAAAAAGAAGAAACAAGAAGAAGAAGAAGAAAAGGAAATAAAAAGAAGAAACAAGAAGAAAAAGAAATAAAAAGAAGAAACAAGAAGAAAGAAGAAGAAAAGGAAATAAAAAGAAGAAACAAGAAGAAAGTAGAAGAAAAGGAAATAAAAAGAAGAAACAAGAAGAAAGAAGAAGAAAAGGAAATAAAAAGAAGAAACAAGAAGAAAGAAGAAGAAAAGGAAATAAAAAGAAGAAACAAGAAGAAAGAAGAAGAAAATGAAATAAAAAGAAGAAACAAGAAGAAAGAAGAAGAAGAAGAAGAAGAAGAAAATGAAATAAAAAGAAGAAACAAGAAGAAGAAGAAGAAGAAGAAGAAAAGGAAATAAAAAGAAGAAACAAGAAGAAAGAAGAAGAAAAGGAAATAAAAAGAAGAAACAAGAAGAAAGAAGAAGAAGAAGCAGAAGAAGAAAAGGAAATAAAAAGAAGAAACAAGAAGAAAGAAGAAGAAAAGGAAATAAAAAGAAGAAAGAAGAAGAAAGAAGAAGAAAAGGAAATAAAAAGAAGAAACAAGAAGAAAGAAGAAGAAAAGGAAATAAAAAGAAGAAACAAGAAGAAACAAGAAGAAGAAGAAGAAGAAGAAAAGGAAATAAAAAGAAGAAACAAGAAGAAGAAGAAGAAGAAGAAGAAAAGGAAATAAAAAGAAGAAACAAGAAGAAGAAGAAGAAGAAGAAGAAAAGGAAATAAAAAGAAGAAACAAGAAGAAAGAAGAAGAAAAGGAAATAAAAAGAAGAAACAAGAAGAAGAAGAAGAAGAAGAAAAGGAAATAAAAAGAAGAAACAAGAAAAAAGAAGAAGAAAAGGAAATAAAAAGAAGAAACAAGAAGAAAGAAAAAGAATAGGAAATAAAAAGAAGAAACAAGAAGAAGAAGAAAAGGAAATAAAAAGAAGAAAGAAGAAGAAAAGGAAATAAAAAGAAGAAACAAGAAGAAAGAAGAAGAAGAAGAAGAAGAAGAAGAAAAGGAAATAAAAAGAAGAAACAAGAAGAAGAAGAAGAAGAAGAAAAGGAAATAAAAGAAGAAGAAGAAGAAGAAGAAAAGGAAATAAAAAGCAGAAACAAGAAGAAAGAAGAAGAAAAGGAAATAAAAAGAAGAAACAAGAAGAAGAAGAAGAAGAAGAAGAAAAGGAAATAAAAAGAAGAAACAAGAAGAAAGAAGAAGAAAAGGAAATAAAAAGAAGAAACAAGAAGAAAGAAAAAGAAAAGGAAATAAAAAGAAGAAACAAGAAGAAAGAAAAAGAAAAGGAAATAAAAAGAAGAAACAAGAAGAAGAAGAAAAGGAAATAAAAAGAAGAAAGAAGAAGAAAAGGAAATAAAAAGAAGAAACAAGAAGAAAGAAGAAGAAGAAGAAGAAGAAGAAGAAAAGGAAATAAAAAGAAGAAACAAGAAGAAGAAGAAGAAGAAGAAAAGGAAATAAAAGAAGAAGAAGAAGAAGAAAAGGAAATAAAAAAAGAAACAAGAAGAAGAAGAAGAAGAAAAGGAAATAAAAAGAAGAAACAAGAAGAAACAAGAAGAAGAAGAAGAAGAAGAAAAAGAAAATAAAAAGAAGAAACAAGAAGAAAGAAGAAGAAAAGGAAATAAAAAGAAGAAACAAGAAGAAAGTAGAAGAAAAGGAAATAAAAAGAAGAAACAAGAAGAAAGAAGAAGAAAAGGAAATAAAAAGAAGAAACAAGAAGTAGGAAGAAGAAAAGGAAATAAAAAGAAGAAACAAGAAGAAAGAAGAAGAAAATGAAATAAAAAGAAGAAACAAGAAGAAAGAAGAAGAAGAAGAAGAAGAAGAAAATGATATAAAAAGAAGAAACAAGAAGAAGAAGAAGAAGAAAAGGAAATAAAAAGAAGAAACAAGAAGAAAGAAGAAGAAAAGGAAATAAAAAGAAGAAACAAGAAGAAAGAAGAAGAAGAAGAAGAAGAAGAAAAGGAAATAAAAAGAAGAAACAAGAAGAAAGAAGAAGAAAAGGAAATAAAAAGAAGAAAGAAGAAGAAAGAAGAAGAAAAGGAAATAAAAAGAAGAAACAAGAAGAAAGAAGAAGAAAAGGAAATAAAAAGAAGAAACAAGAAGAAACAAGAAGAAGAAGAAGAAGAAGAAAAGGAAATAAAAAGAAGAAACAAGAAGAAGAAGAAGAAGAAGAAGAAGAAGAAAAGGAAATAAAAAGAAGAAACAAGAAGAAGAAGAAGAAGAAAAGGAAATAAAAAGAAGAAACAAGAAGAAAGAAGAAGAAAAGGAAATAAAAAGAAGAAACAAGAAGAAAGAAGAAGAAGAAGAAGAAGAAAATGAAATAAAAAGAAGAAACAAGAGGAAGAAGAAGAAGAAGAAGAAAAGGAAATAAAAAGAAGAAACAAGAAGAAGAAGAAGAAGAAGAAAAGGAAATAAAAAGAAGAAACAAGAAGAAAGAAGAAGAAAAGGAAATAAAAAGAAGAAACAAGAAGAAAGAAAAAGAAAAGGAAATAAAAAGAAGAAACAAGAAGAAGAAGAAAAGGAAATAAAAGAAGAAAGAAGAAGAAAAGGAAATAAAAAGAAGAAACAAGAAGAAACAAGAAGAAGAAGAAGAAGAAGAAGAAGAAGAAAAGGAAATAAAAAGAAGAAACAAGAAGAAGAAGAAGAAGAAGAAAAGGAAATAAAAGAAGAAGAAGAAGAAGAAAAGGAAATAAAAAGAAGAAACAAGAAGAAGAAGAAGAAGAAAAGGAAATAAAAAGAAGAAACAAGAAGAAGAAGAAGAAAAGGAAATAAAAAGAAGAAACAAGAAGAAAAAGAAATAAAAAGAAGAAACAAGAAGAAAGAAGAAGAAAAGGAAATAAAAAGAAGAAACAAGAAGAAAGTAGAAGAAAAGGAAATAAAAAGAAGAAACAAGAAGAAAGAAGAAGAAAAGGAAATAAAAAGAAGAAACAAGAAGAAAGAAGAAGAAAAGGAAATAAAAAGAAGAAACAAGAAGAAAGAAGAAGAAAATGAAATAAAAAGAAGAAACAAGAAGAAAGAAGAAGAAGAAGAAGAAGAAAATGAAATAAAAAGAAGAAACAAGAAGAAGAAGAAGAAGAAGAAGAAGAAAAGGAAATAAAAAGAAGAAACAAGAAGAAAGAAGAAGAAAAGGAAATAAAAAGAAGAAACAAGAAGAAAGAAGAAGAAGAAGAAGCAGAAGAAGAAAAGGAAATAAAAAGAAGAAACAAGAAGAAAGAAGAAGAAAAGGAAATAAAAAGAAGAAAGAAGAAGAAAGAAGAAGAAGAAGAAGAAGAAGAAAAGGAAATAAAAAGAAGAAACAAGAAGAAGAAGAAGAAGAAGAAGAAGAAGAAAAGGAAATAAAAAGAAGAAACAAGAAGAAGAAGAAGAAGAAGAAGAAGAAAAGGAAATAAAAAGAAGAAACAAGAAGAAAGAAGAAGAAAAGGAAATAAAAAGAAGAAACAAGAAGAAGAAGAAGAAGAAGAAAAGGAAATAAAAAGAATAAACAAGAAGAAAGAAGAAGAAAAGGAAATAAAAAGAAGAAACAAGAAGAAAGAAAAAGAAAAGGAAATAAAAAGAAGAAACAAGAAGAAGAAGAAAAGGAAATAAAAAGAAGAAAGAAGAAGAAAAGGAAATAAAAAGAAGAAACAAGAAGAAAGAAGAAGAAGAAGAAGAAGAAGAAGAAAAGGAAATAAAAAGAAGAAACAAGAAGAAGAAGAAGAAGAAGAAAAGGAAATAAAAGAAGAAGAAGAAGAAGAAGAAAAGGAAATAAAAAGCAGAAACAAGAAGAAAGAAGAAGAAAAGGAAATAAAAAGAAGAAACAAGAAGAAGAAGAAGAAGAAGAAAAGGAAATAAAAAGAAGAAACAAGAAGAAAGAAGAAGAAAAGGAAATAAAAAGAAGAAACAAGAAGAAAGAAAAAGAAAAGGAAATAAAAAGAAGAAACAAGAAGAAAGAAAAAGAAAAGGAAATAAAAAGAAGAAACAAGAAGAAGAAGAAAAGGAAATAAAAAGAAGAAAGAAGAAGAAAAGGAAATAAAAAGAAGAAACAAGAAGAAAGAAGAAGAAGAAGAAGAAGAAGAAAAGGAAATAAAAAGAAGAAACAAGAAGAAGAAGAAGAAGAAGAAAAGGAAATAAAAGAAGAAGAAGAAGAAGAAAAGGAAATAAAAAGAAGAAACAAGAAGAAGAAGAAGAAGAAAAGGAAATAAAAAGAAGAAACAAGAAGAAACAAGAAGAAGAAGAAGAAGAAGAAGAAGAAAAAGAAAATAAAAAGAAGAAACAAGAAGAAAGAAGAAGAAAAGGAAATAAAAAGAAGAAACAAGAAGAAAGTAGAAGAAAAGGAAATAAAAAGAAGAAACAAGAAGAAAGAAGAAGAAAAGGAAATAAAAAGAAGAAACAAGAAGAAAGAAGAAGAAAAGGAAATAAAAAGAAGAAACAAGAAGAAAGAAGAAGAAAATGAAATAAAAAGAAGAAACAAGAAGAAAGAAGAAGAAGAAGAAGAAGAAGAAGAAGAAAATGAAATAAAAAGAAGAAACAAGAAGAAGAAGAAGAAGAAGAAAAGGAAATAAAAAGAAGAAACAAGAAGAAAGAAGAAGAAAAGGAAATAAAAAGAAGAAACAAGAAGAAAGAAGAAGAAGAAGAAGAAGAAGAAAAGGAAATAAAAAGAAGAAACAAGAAGAAAGAAGAAGAAAAGGAAATAAAAAGAAGAAAGAAGAAGAAAGAAGAAGAAAAGGAAATAAAAAGAAGAAACAAGAAGAAAGAAGAAGAAAAGGAAATAAAAAGAAGAAACAAGAAGAAACAAGAAGAAGAAGAAGAAGAAGAAGAAGAAAAGGAAATAAAAAGAAGAAACAAGAAGAAGAAGAAGAAGAAGAAGAAGAAAAGGAAATAAAAAGAAGAAACAAGAAGAAGAAGAAGAAAAGGACATAAAAAGAAGAAACAAGAAGAAAGAAGAAGAAAAGGAAATAAAAAGAAGAAACAAGAAGAAAGAAGAAGAAGAAGAAGAAGAAGAAAATGAAATAAAAAGAAGAAACAAGAAGAAGAAGAAGAAGAAGAAGAAGAAGAAAAGGAAATAAAAAGAAGAAACAAGAAGAAGAAGAAGAAGAAGAAGAAGAAGAAGAAGAAGAAAAGGAAATAAAAAGAAGAAACAAGAAGAAGAAGAAGAAGAAGAAGAAGAAGCAAAGGAAATAAAAAGAAGAAACAAGAAGAAAGAAGAAGAAAAGGAAATAAAAAGAAGAAACAAGAAGAAAGAAGAAGAAAAGGAAATAAAACGAAGAAACAAGAAGAAAGAAGAAGAAGAAGAAGAAGAAGAAGAAGAAAAGGAAATAAAAAGAAGAAACAAGAAGAAGAAGAAGAAGAAGAAGAAGAAGAAGAAAAGGAAATAAAAAGAAGAAACAAGAAGAAAGAAGAAGAAAAGGAAATAAAAAGAAGAAACAAGAAGAAAGAAGAAGAAGAAGAAGAAGAAAATAAAATAAAAAGAAGAAACAATAAGATGAAGAAGAAGAAGAAGAAGAAAAGGAAATAAAAAGAAGAAAGAAGAAGAAAGAAAAAGAAAAGGAAATAAAAAGAAGAAACAAGAAGAAAGAAGAAGAAGAAGAAAAAGAAAAGGAAATAAAAAGAAGAAACAAGAAGAAAGAAGAAGAAAAGGAAATAAAAAGAAGAAAGAAGAAGAAAGAAGAAGAAAAGGAAATAAAAAGAAGAAACAAGAAGAAAGAAGAAGAAAAGGAAATAAAAAGAAGAAACAAGAAGAAAAAAGAAGAAGAAGAAGAAGAAGAAAAGGAAATAAAAAGAAGAAACAAGAAGAAGAAGAAGAAGAAGAAAAGGAAATAAAAAGAAGAAACAAGAAGAAGAAGAAGAAGAAAAGGAAATAAAAAGAAGAAACAAGAAGAAAGAAGAAAAAAAGGAAATAAAAAGAAGAAACAAGAAGAAAGAAGAAGAAGAAGAAGAAGAAGAAGAAAATGAAATAAAAACAAGAAACAAGAAGAAGAAGAAGAAGAAGAAGAAGAAGAAGAAAAGGAAATAAAAAGAAGAAACAAGAAGAAGAAGAAGAAGAAGAAGAAGAAGAAAAGGAAATAAAAAGAAGAAACAAGAAGAAGAAGAAGAAGAAGAAGAAGAAGCAAAGGAAATAAAAAGAAGAAACAAGAAGAAAGAAGAAGAAAAGGAAATAAAAAGAAGAAACAAGAAGAAAGAAGAAGAAAAGGAAATAAAACGAAGAAACAAGAAGAAAGAAGAAGAAGAAGAAGAAGAAGAAAAGGAAATGAAAAGAAGAAACAAGAAGAAGAAGAAGAAGAAGAAGAAGAAAAGGAAATAAAAAGAAGAAACAAGAAGAAAGAAGAAGAAAAGGAAATAAAAAGAAGAAACAAGAAGAAAGAAGAAGAAGAAGAAGAAGAAAAGAAAATAAAAAGAAGAAACAATAAGATGAAGAAGAAGAAGAAGAAGAAAAGGAAATAAAAAGAAGAAAGAAGAAGAAAGAAAAAGAAAAGGAAATAAAAAGAAGAAACAAGAAGAAAGAAGAAGAAAAGGAAATAAAAAGAAGAAACAAGAAGAAAGAAAAAGAAAAGTAAATAAAAAGAAGAAACAAGAAGAAGAAGAAAAGGAAATAAAAAGAAGAAAGAAGAAGAAAAAAAGGAAAATAAATAAGAAGAAAGAGAAAGAGGAGGAAGAAAGGAAAAAATTAGAAGAGCGTGGAGAAAAAAAAAACTTTAAAGCCTGAAAAAAGAGAAGAAGAAGAAGAAAATGAAATAAAAAGAAGAAACAAGAAGAAGAAGAAGAAGAAGAAGAAGAAAAGGAAATAAAAAGAAGAAACAGAAGACGAAGAAGAAGAAGCAAAGGAAATAAAAAGAAGAAACAAGAAGAAAGAAGAAGAAAAGGAAATAAAAAGAAGAAACAAGAAGAAAGAAGAAGAAAAGGAAATAAAACGAAGAAACAAGAAGAAAGAAGAAGAAGAAGAAGAAGAAGAAAAGGAAATAAAAAGAAGAAACAAGAAGAAGAAGAAGAAGAAGAAGAAGAAAAGGAAATAAAAAGAAGAAACAAGAAGAAAGAAGAAGAAAAGGAAATACAAAGAAGAAACAAGAAGAAAGAAGAAGAAGAAGAAGAAGAAGAAGAAAAGGAAATAAAAAGAAGAAACAATTAGAAGAAGAAGAAGAAGAAGAAGAAAAGGAAATAAAAAGAAGAAAGAAGAAGAAAGAAAAAGAAAAGGAAATAAAAAGAAGAAACAAGAAGAAAGAAGAAGAAAAGGAAATAAAAAGAAGAAACAAGAAGAAAGAAAAAGAAAAGGAAATAAAAAGAAGAAACAAGAAGAAGAAGAAAAGGAAATAAAAAGAAGAAAGAAGAAGAAAAAAGGAAAATAAATAAGAAGAAAGAGAAAGAGGAGGAAGAAAGGAAAAAATTAGAAGAGCGTGGAGAAAAAAAAAACTTTAAAGCCTGAAAAAAGAGAAGAAGAAGAAGAAAATGAAATAAAAAGAAGAAACAAGAAGAAGAAGAAGAAGAAAAGGAAATAAAAAGAAGAAAGAAGAAGAAAAAAAGGAAAATAAATAAGAAGAAAGAGAAAGAGGAGGAAGAAAGGAAAAAATTAGAAGAGCGTGGAGAAAAAAAAAAACTTTAAAGCCTGAAAAAAGAGAAGGACGAAGTAAACGAAATAAACGAAAGTCACGAGAGAAAGAAAATACGAAGGAATACGAGAAGAAAACGACGAACAACCATATTATGAATGAAAAAAAAACGAAACTAGAAAAACGGAAACCAACAAAAACTACAGGAAAAATTAGAAATAGAAGATGAATATTATTTATTCATTTGTTTATTGCGGACTATTATCCTCATCTTTTAGTTGTTGTTTTCATGACGTTTCGATCAACTATTTCTCTGGCCATCGTCAGGTGGTGATTGCTAACAATGTCACAATAAACAGTTGAATTTATTAAATAAAGAAACGATTGTATAAATTTACGAAATAATACTATATACAATAGGAGGAAGACGAGGAAGAGGAGGAGGCGAAAAGGGATGAGAAGAAGAAGAAGAAGAAGAAGAAGAAGAAGAAAAAGAAAAGGAAATAAAAAGAAGAAACAAGAAGAAAGAAGAAGAAAAGGAAATAAAAAGAAGAAACAAGAAGAAAGAAGAAGAAAAGGAAATAAAAAGAAGAAACAAGAAGAAGAAGAAGAAGAAGAAGAAGAAAATAAAATAAAAAGAAGAAACAAGAAGAAAGAAGAAGAAAAGGAAATAAAAAGAAGAAACAAGAAGAAGAAGAAACAATAGGAGGAAGACGAGGAAGAGGAGGAGGAGAAGAAAAGACGAGGAAGAGGAGGAGGAGAAGAAGAAGAAGAAGAAGAAAAGGAAATAAAAAGAAGAAACAAGAAGAAGAAGAAGAAGAAGAAGAAGAAGAAGAAAAGGAAATAAAAAGAAGAAACAAGAAGAAAGAAGAAGAAAAGGAAATAAAAAGAAGAAACAAGAAGAAGAAGAAGAAGAAGAAGAAGAAGAAAAGGAAATAAAAAGAAGTAACAAGAAGAAAGAAGAAGAAAAGGAAATAAAAAGAAGAAACAAGAAGAAAGAAAAAGAAAAGGAAATAAAAAGAAGAAACAAGAAGAAGAAGAAAAGGAAATAAAAAGAAGAAAGAAGAAGAAAAGGAAATAAAAAGAAGAAACAAGAAGAAAGAAGAAGAAGAAGAAGAAGAAGAAGAAGAAAAGGAAATAAAAAGAAGAAACAAGAAGAAGAAGAAGAAGAAGAAAAGGAAATAAAAGAAGAAGAAGAAGAAGAAGAAAAGGAAATAAAAAGAAGAAACAAGAAGAAGAAGAAGAAGAAAAGGAAATAAAAAGAAGAAACAAGAAGAAGAAGAAGAAAAGGAAATAAAAAGAAGAAACAAGAAGAAAAAGAAATAAAAAGAAGAAACAAGAAGAAAGAAGAAGAAAAGGAAATAAAAAGAAGAAACAAGAAGAAAGAAGAAGAAGAAGAAGAAACACGAAGAAGAAGAAAAGGAAATAAAAAGAAGAAACAAGAAGAAGAAGAAGAAGAAGAAGAAAAGGAAATAAAAAGAAGAAACAAGAAGAAAGAAGAAGAAAAGGAAATAAAAAGAAGAAACAAGAAGAAAGTAGAAGAAAAGGAAATAAAAAGAAGAAACAAGAAGAAAGAAGAAGAAAAGGAAATAAAAAGAAGAAACAAGAAGAAAGAAGAAGAAAAGGAAATAAAAAGAAGAAACAAGAAGAAAGAAGAAGAAAAGGAAATAAAAAGAAGAAACAAGAAGAAAGAAGAAGAAGAAGAAACAAGAAGAAGAAGAAAAGGAAATAAAAAGAAGAAACAAGAAGAAGAAGAAGAAGAAGAAAAGGAAATAAAAAGAAGAAACAAGAAGAAAGAAGAAGAAAAGGAAATAAAAAGAAGAAACAAGAAGAAAGTAGAAGAAAAGGAAATAAAAAGAAGAAACAAGAAGAAAGAAGAAGAAAAGGAAATAGAAAGAAGAAGAAAGAAAAAGAAAAGGAAATAAAAAGAAGAAACAAGAAGAAAGAAGAAGAAAAGGAAATAAAAAGAAGAAACAAGAAGAAAGAAAAAGAAAAGGAAATAAAAAGAAGAAACAAGAAGAAGAAGAAAAGGAAATAAAAAGAAGAAAGAAGAAGAAAAAAAGGAAAATAAATAAGAAGAAAGAGAAAGAGGAGGAAGAAAGGAAAAAATTAGAAGAGCGTGGAGAAAAAAAAAAAACTTTAAAGCCTGAAAAAAGAGAAGGACGAAGTAAACGAAATAAACGAAAGTCACGAGAGAAAGAAAATACGAAGGAATACGAGAAGAAAACGACGAACAACCATATTATGAATGAAAAAAAAAACGAAACTAGAAAAACGGAAACCAACAAAAACTACAGGAAAAATTAGAAATAGAAGATGAATATTATTTATTCATTTGTTTATTGCGGACTATTATCCTCATCTTTTAGTTGTTGTTTTCATGACGTTTCGATCAACTATTTCTCTGGCCATCGTCAGGTGGTGATTGCTAACAATGTCACAATAAACATTTGAATTTATTAAATAAAGAAACGATTGTATAAATTTACGAAATAATACTATATACAATAGGAGGAAGACGAGGAAGAGGGGGAGGCGAAAAGGGATGAGAAGAAGAAGAAGAAGAAGAAGAAGAAGAAGAAGAAGAAGAAGAAGAAGAAAAAGAAAAGGAAATAAAAAGAAGAAACAAGAAGAAAGAAGAAGAAAAGGAAATAAAAAGAAGAAACAAGAAGAAAGAAGAAGAAAAGGAAATAAAAAAAGAAACATGAAGAAGAAGAAGAAGAAGAAAAGGAAATAAAAAGAAGAAACAAGAAGAAAGAAGAAGAAAAAGAAAATAAAAAGAAGAAACAAGAAGAAAGAAAAAGAAAAGGAAATAAAAAGAAGAAACAAGAAGAAGAAGAAAAGGAAATAAAAAGAAGAAAGAAGAAGAAAGAAGAAGAAAAAGAAATAAAAAGAAGAAACAAGAAGAAAGAAGAAGAAGAAGAAAAGGAAATAAAAAGAAGAAACAAGAAGAAGAAGAAGAAGAAGAAAAGGAAATAAAAAGAAGAAACAAGAAGAAAGAAGAAGAAAAGGAAATAAAAAGAAGAAACAAGAAGAAAGAAGAAGAAAAGGAAATAAAAAGAAGAAACAAGAAGAAAGAAGAAGAAAAGGAAATAAAAAGAAGAAACAAGAAGAAAGAAGAAGAAAAGGAAATAAAAAGAAGAAACAAGAAGAAAGAAGAAGAAGAAGAAGAAGAAGAAGAAGAAGAAGAAAAGGAAATAAAAAGAAGAAACAAGAAGAAGAAGAAGAAGAAGAAAAGGAAATAAAAAGAAGAAACAAGAAGAAAGAAGAAGAAAAGGAAATAAAAAGAAGAAACAAGAAGAAAGAAGAAGAAGAAGAAGAAGAAGAAAAGGAAATAAAAAGAAGAAACAAGAAGAAGAAGAAGAAGAAGAAGAAGAAGAAAAGGAAATAAAAAGAAGAAACAAGAAGAAAGAAGAAGAAAAGGAAATAAAAAGAAGAAACAAGAAGAAAGAAGAAGAAGAAGAAGAAGAAGAAGAAGAAAAGGAAATAAAAAGAAGAAACAAGAAGAAGAAGAAGAAGAAGAAGAAGAAGAAGAAGAAGAAGAAGAAGAAGAAGAAGAAAAGGAAATAAAAAGAAGAAAGAAGAAGAAAGAAGAAGAAAAGGAAATAAAAAGAAGAAACAAGAAGAAAGAAGAAGAAGAAGAAGAAGAAGAACAAGAAAAGGAAATAAAAAGAAGTAACAAGAAGAAGAAGAAGAAGGAGAAGAAGAAGAAGAAAAGGAAATAAAAAGAAGAAACAAGAAGAAACAACAAGAAGAAGAAGAAGAAGAAGAAGAAAAGGAAATAAAAAGAAGTAACAAGAAGAAGAAGAAGAAGAAGAAGAAAAGGAAATAAAAAGAAGAAACAAGAAGAAGAAGAAGAAAAGGAAATAAAAAGAAGAAACAAGAAGAAAGAAGAAGAAAAGGAAATAAAAAGAAGAAACAAGAAGAAAAGGAAATAAAAAGAAGAAACAAGAAGAAAGAAGAAGAAGAAGAAGAAGAAGAAAAGGAAATAAAAAGAAGAAACAAGAAGAAGAAGAAGAAAAGGAAATAAAAAGAAGAAACAAGAAGAAAGAAGAAGAAAAGGAAATAAAAAGAAGAAACAAGAAGAAAAGGAAATAAAAAGAAGAAACAAGAAGAAGAAGAAGAAAAGGAAATAAAAAGAAGAAACAAGAAGAAGAAGAAGAAAAGGAAATAAAAAGAAGAAACAAGAAGAAAGAAGAAGAAAAGGAAATAAAAAGAAGAAACAAGAAGAAAGAAGAAGAAGAAGAAGAAGAAGAAAAGGAAATAAAAAGAAGAAACAAGAGGAAGAAGAAGAAGAAGAAGAAAAGGAAATAAAAAGAAGAAAGAAGAAGAAAGAAGAAGAAAAGGAAATAAAAAGAAGAAACAAGAAGAAAGAAGAAGAAGAAAAAGAAGAAGAAAAGGAAATAAAAAGAAGTAACAAGAAGAAGAAGAAGAAGAAGAAGAAGAAAAGGAAATAAAAAGAAGAAACAAGAAGAAAGTAGAAGAAAAGGAAATAAAAAGAAGAAACAAGAAGAAAGAAGAAGAAAAGGAAATAGAAAGAAGAAGAAAGAAAAAGAAAAGGAAATAAAAAGAAGAAACAAGAAGAAAGAAGAAGAAAAGGAAATAAAAAGAAGAAACAAGAAGAAAGAAAAAGAAAAGGAAATAAAAAGAAGAAACAAGAAGAAGAAGAAAAGGAAATAAAAAGAAGAAAGAAGAAGAAAAAAAGGAAAATAAATAAGAAGAAAGAGAAAGAGGAGGAAGAAAGGAAAAAATTAGAAGAGCGTGGAGAAAAAAAAAACTTTAAAGCCTGAAAAAAGAGAAGGACGAAGTAAACGAAATAAACGAAAGTCACGAGAGAAAGAAAATACGAAGGAATACGAGAAGAAAACGACGAACAACCATATTATGAATGAAAAAAAAAACGAAACTAGAAAAACGGAAACCAACAAAAACTACAGGAAAAATTAGAAATAGAAGATGAATATTATTTATTCATTTGTTTATTGCGGACTATTATCCTCATCTTTTAGTTGTTGTTTTCATGACGTTTCGATCAACTATTTCTCTGGCCATCGTCAGGTGGTGATTGCTAACAATGTCACAATAAACATTTGAATTTATTAAATAAAGAAACGATTGTATAAATTTACGAAATAATACTATATACAATAGGAGGAAGACGAGGAAGAGGGGGAGGCGAAAAGGGATGAGAAGAAGAAGAAGAAGAAGAAGAAGAAGAAGAAGAAGAAGAAGAAGAAGAAGAAGAAGAAGAAAAAGAAAAGGAAATAAAAAGAAGAAACAAGAAGAAAGAAGAAGAAAAGGAAATAAAAAGAAGAAACAAGAAGAAAGAAGAAGAAAAGGAAATAAAAAAAGAAACATGAAGAAGAAGAAGAAGAAGAAAAGGAAATAAAAAGAAGAAACAAGAAGAAAGAAGAAGAAAAGGAAATAAAAAGAAGAAACAAGAAGAAAGAAAAAGAAAAGGAAATAAAAAGAAGAAACAAGAAGAAGAAGAAAAGGAAATAAAAAGAAGAAAGAAGAAGAAAGAAGAAGAAAAAGAAATAAAAAGAAGAAACAAGAAGAAAGAAGAAGAAGAAGAAAAGGAAATAAAAAGAAGAAACAAGAAGAAGAAGAAGAAAAGGAAATAAAAAGAAGAAACAAGAAGAAAGAAGAAGAAAAGGAAATAAAAAGAAGAAACAAGAAGAAAGAAGAAGAAAAGGAAATAAAAAGAAGAAACAAGAAGAAAGAAGAAGAAAAGGAAATAAAAAGAAGAAACAAGAAGAAAGAAGAAGAAAAGGAAATAAAAAGAAGAAACAAGAAGAAAGAAGAAGAAGAAGAAGAAGAAGAAGAAGAAAAGGAAATAAAAAGAAGAAACAAGAAGAAGAAGAAGAAGAAGAAAAGGAAATAAAAAGAAGAAACAAGAAGAAAGAAGAAGAAAAGGAAATAAAAAGAAGAAACAAGAAGAAAGAAGAAGAAGAAGAAGAAGAAGAAAAGGAAATAAAAAGAAGAAACAAGAAGAAGAAGAAGAAGAAGAAGAAGAAGAAGAAGAAAAGGAAATAAAAAGAAGAAACAAGAAGAAAGAAGAAGAAAAGGAAATAAAAAGAAGAAACAAGAAGAAAGAAGAAGAAGAAGAAGAAGAAGAAGAAGAAAAGGAAATAAAAAGAAGAAACAAGAAGAAGAAGAAGAAGAAGAAGAAGAAAAGGAAATAAAAAGAAGAAAGGAGAAGAAAGAAGAAGAAAAGGAAATAAAAAGAAGAAACAAGAAGAAAGAAGAAGAAGAAGAAGAAGAAGAACAAGAAAAGGAAATAAAAAGAAGTAACAAGAAGAAGAAGAAGAAGGAGAAGAAGAAGAAGAAAAGGAAATAAAAAGAAGAAACAAGAAGAAACAACAAGAAGAAGAAGAAGAAGAAGAAGAAAAGGAAATAAAAAGAAGTAACAAGAAGAAGAAGAAGAAGAAGAAGAAAAGGAAATAAAAAGAAGAAACAAGAAGAAGAAGAAGAAAAGGAAATAAAAAGAAGAAACAAGAAGAAAGAAGAAGAAAAGGAAATAAAAAGAAGAAAGAAGAAGAAAAGGAAATAAAAAGAAGAAACAAGAAGAAAGAAGAAGAAGAAGAAGAAGAAGAAAAGGAAATAAAAAGAAGAAACAAGAAGAAGAAGAAGAAAAGGAAATAAAAAGAAGAAACAAGAAGAAAGAAGAAGAAAAGGAAATAAAAAGAAGAAACAAGAAGAAAAGGAAATAAAAAGAAGAAACAAGAAGAAGAAGAAGAAAAGGAAATAAAAAGAAGAAACAAGAAGAAGAAGAAGAAAAGGAAATAAAAAGAAGAAACAAGAAGAAAGAAGAAGAAAAGGAAATAAAAAGAAGAAACAAGAAGAAAGAAGAAGAAGAAGAAGAAGAAGAAAAGGAAATAAAAAGAAGAAACAAGAGGAAGAAGAAGAAGAAGAAGAAAAGGAAATAAAAAGAAGAAAGAAGAAGAAAGAAGAAGAAAAGGAAATAAAAAGAAGAAACAAGAAGAAAGAAGAAGAAGAAAAAGAAGAAGAAAAGGAAATAAAAAGAAGTAACAAGAAGAAGAAGAAGAAGAAGAAAAGGAAATAAAAAGAAGAAACAAGAAGAAAGAAGAAGAAAAGGAAATAAAAAGAAGAAACAAGAAGAAACAAAAAGAAGAAGAAGAAGAAGAAGAAGAAAAGGAAATAAAAAGAAGAAACAAGAAGAAGAAGAAGAAGAAGAAGAAGAAGAAGAAGAAAAGGAAATAAAAAGAAGAAACAAGAAGAAGAAGAAGAAGAAAAGGAAATAAAAAGAAGAAACAAGAAGAAAGAAGAAGAAAAGGAAATAAAAAGAAGAAACAAGAAGAAAAGGAAATAAAAAGAAGAAACAAGAAGAAAGAACAAGAAGAAGAAGAAGAAAAGGAAATAAAAAGAAGAAACAAGAAGAAGAAGAAGAAGAAGAAGAAAAGGAAATAAAAAGAAGAAACAAGAAGAAAGAAGAAGAAAAGGAAATAAAAAGAAGAAACAAGAAGAAAAGGAAATAAAAAGAAGAAACAAGAAGAAACAACAAGAAGAAGAAGAAGAAGAAGAAGAAAAGGAAATAAAAAGAAGAAACAAGAAGAAGAAGAAGAAGAAGAAGAAGAAGAAGAAGAAGAAGAAGAAAAGGAAATAAAAAGAAGAAACAAGAAGAAGAAGAAGAAGAAGAAGAAAAGGAAATAAAAAGAAGAAACAAGAAGAAGAAGAAGAAGAAAAGGAAATAAAAAGAAGAAACAAGAAGAAAGAAGAAGAAAAGGAAATAAAAAGAAGAAACAAGAAGAAAAGGAAATAAAAAGAAGAAACAAGAAGAAAGAACAAGAAGAAGAAGAAGAAGAAGAAAAGGAAATAAAAAGAAGAAACAAGAAGAAGAAGAAGAAGAAGAAGAAGAAGAAGAAGAAGAAAAGGAAATAAAAAGAAGAAACAAGAAGAAAGAAGAAGAAAAGGAAATAAAAAGAAGAAACAAGAAGAAACAACAAGAAGAAGAAGAAGAAGAAGAAGAAAAGGAAATAAAAAGAAGAAACAAGAAGAAGAAGAAGAAGAAGAAGAAGAAGAAGAAAAGGAAATAAAAAGAAGAAACAAGAAGAAGAAGAAGAAGAAGAAGAAAAGGAAATAAAAAGAAGAAACAAGAAGAAGAAGAAGAAGAAGAAAAGGAAATGAAAAGAAGAAACAAGAAGAAATCAGAAGAAAAGGAAATAAAAAGAAGAAACAAGAAGAAAGAAGAAGAAAAGGAAATAAAAAGAAGAAACAAGAAGAAAGAAGAAGAAAAGGAAATAAAAAGAAGAAACAAGAAGAAAGAAGAAGAAGAAGAAGAAGAAGAAGAAGAAGAAGAAGAAAAGGAAATAAAAAGAAGAAACAAGAAGAAGAAGAAGAAGAAGAAGAAGAAGAAGAAAAGGAAATAAAAAGAAGAAACAAGAAGAAAGAAGAAGAAAAGGACATAAAAAGAAGAAACAAGAAGAAAGAAGAAGAAAAGGAAATAAAAAGAAGAAACAAGAAGAAAGAAGAAGAAAAGGAAATAAAAAGAAGAAACAAGAAGAAGAAGAAGAAGAAGAAGAAGAAGAAGAAAAGGAAATAAAAAGAAGAAACAAGAAGAAGAAGAAGAAGAAAAGGAAATAAAAAGAAGAAACAAGAAGAAAGAAGAAGAAAAGGAAATAAAAAGAAGAAACAAGAAGAAAGAAGAAGAAAAGGAAATAAAAAGAAGAAACAAGAAGAAAGAAGGAGAAAAGGAAATAAAAAGAAGAAACAAGAAGAAAGAAAAAGAAAAGGAAATAAAAAGAAGAAACAAGAAGAAAGAAGAAGAAAAGGAAATAAAAAGAAGAAACAAGAAGAAAGAAAAAGAAAAGGAAATAAAAAGAAGAAACAAGAAGAAGAAGAAAAGGAAATAAAAAGAAGAAAGAAGAAGAAAAAAAAGGAAAATAAATAAGAAGAAAGAGAAAGAGGAGGAAGAAAGGAAAAAATTAGAAGAGCGTGGAGAAAAAAAAAAACTTTAAAGCCTGAAAAAAGAGAAGGACGAAGTAAACAAAATAAACGAAAGTCACGAGAGAAAGAAAATACGAAGGAATACGAGAAGAAAACGACGAACAACCATATTATGAATGAAAAAAAAAACGAAACTAGAAAAACGGAAACCAACAAAAACTACAGGAAAAATTAGAAATAGAAGATGAATATTATTTATTCATTTGTTTATTGCGGACTATTATCCTCATCTTTTAGTTGTTGTTTTCATGACGTTTCGATCAACTATTTCTCTGGCCATCGTCAGGTGGTGATTGCTAACAATGTCACAATAAACAGTTGAATTTATTAAATAAAGAAACGATTGTATAAATTTACGAAATAATACTATAAACAATAGGAGGAAGACGAGGAAGAGGAGGAGGCGAAAAGGTATGAGAAGAAGAAGAAGAAGAAGAAGAAGAAGAAGAAGAAGAAGAAGAAAAAGAAAAAGAAAAAGAAGAAACAGAAGAAACAGAAGAAGAAGAAGTAGTAGAAGAAGAAAAAGAAGAAACAGAAGAAGAATAAGAAGAAAAAGAAGAAGAAAAAGAAGAAGTAGAAGAAGTAGAAGAAGAGGAAAAAGAAGAAGTAGAAGGAGTAAAAGAAAAAGAAGAAGAAAAAGAAAAAAGAAGAAGACGAAGAAACAGAAAAAAGAAGAAAAAGAAGAAAAAGAAGAAGAATTAGAAACAGAAGAAGAAAATGAAGAAGAAGTAGAAACAGAAGAAGAAGTAGAAACAGAAGAAGAAAAAGAAGAAGTAGGAGAAGTAGAAGAAGTAGAAGAAGTAGAAGAAGAAAAAGAAGAGGAAGAAAAAGAAGAAGAAAATGAAGACGAAGAATAAGAAGTAGAAACAGAAGAAGAAGTAGAAACAGAAGAAAAAGAAAAAGAAGTAGAAACAGAAGAAGAAGAAGAAGAAGAAGAAGAAGAAGAAGAGGAAGGAGAAGTAGAAACAGAAGAAGAAGAAGAAGAAGAAGAAGAAGAAAAAGAAGAAGAAGTAGAAACAGAAGAAGAAGAAGAAGTAGAAACAGAAGAAGAAGAAGAAGAAGAAGAAAAAAAAAAAAGAAGAAGAAGAAAAAAAAAGAAGAAGAAAAGAAAAAGCAGTGGAAGAAAAAGAAGAAGAAAATGAAGAAGAAGACATGAACAAGAAAAAGAAGAAGAAGAGGAAGAAAGAGAGAATATTACGTCGGCTTATAACAATATTAAGAAACTTAAAAAATGTAATCTCCTAACGAATAAGATGGAAATAAAACCAGAAAGAAGAACATAATTACAAGCGAACGAATTAATAATTGAGTATGATGATGATGATGATGATGATGATGATGATGATGATGATGATGGAAGAATAAAACGCAGAAATATGAGATGATGTCGAAGTAAAAGATTTTTAAAAAAAACGAAAGAACACAAGTAGAAAGTTGTTTTTAAAATGCTTCAAATTGATATATGTCTAGAGAAAGGAATCAATTCTGTATTATTAAAGAAAAGATTCTTCGATCTTTTTTTACGACGAAGTAAAAGAAAATTACAAAAAAACGAACAAATTAAAAAGTACAAAAGAGCACGAGCAGAAAGTGGTTTCAAAATGCTTCAAACTTTTTTATACGTCTAGAGAAAGGAATTAATTCTGCATTAATAAAAAGATGATATGATTTTTTTTATAGAAAAAACATGGAAATGTGACGATAGATGCAGGATTTAAAATTTTTAATAAAGAAAACTACTTTTTTTTTATATCGAATTTGCCTAATTTAGATGTTGCGTAGTTTAAATTCTCTTTTAAAAATAGAAAAAAAAAAGTGAAGTATGTTTGGTCCCCAGTAAGTGCAGACTGAACAAGGTATAAAAAAAAAATGACTAAGTTCCGAATTGTCTTCCCCCCCCTCCCCACAAAAAAAAACAGGGGACGTCAAATCCTGGTGAAAATGAACAAAAGCTGCAGTTTCAGGCCTTAGCATATGTAAGTTTGAATTCTGCACCATGCAATAAAAAGAAACGACTAAGTCCATCATTTGCCCTCCCCCACATTTAGCCCCGAAAGTCTCCAAGGCCCTAATTTTATTTAAATTTGAGTTCCGCACCATGCAAAACTGCTAAATAGACATACACAGAAAATTTTGGACAAATATGGTAAAGTAGTCCGAAAAATGGAATGTTTTTATGAGCCCTAAAAGAGCCCCTGGGGCACACCCCATAGTGATCCTGAAGTATAGACAAACAAAATTATATAGAAATGAGTTACAACTTTTCAGAAAGTTTTATAAAAAATCCAAGGCATCAATTTTTTTTAATAAACACAAAAGTGTACATTTTAGGCCTTTTAACTCGAAAGACACCTCTAGGGGAGCAACCAGATTTTTCTCGGAAAATCCGTTCATACCATGTTCAATGTTTGTGTAAAATTTGAAACAATTCCAATGCGTAGTTATTGAGAAAAGTGCGGATAGACAAACGGACGGAGGAACGGACGAACGGACAAGGGTGAACTTTTTCGGGCGGACCTAAAGGGATAGAGAGAATAAAAAGAATAGAGGGAAAATGGAAAAGTTAAATGAAACACTAATAAGTCGATGAAAGATGAGATGGAAAAAGATGGAGTACAAAGTATGACAGGGAGGAAGGAAGGAAGGAAGGAAGGAGAATGAAAGCAAAGAAGACAAAGAAACTGAACCAATTTTAGGAAGTTGCAGAAGAAAAAAAAGGTTGGTTGGTTGGTTGGTTGGTTTACGGCATATCAACCCTTTTCACGTTATTTAATGCCGAATCCAGTGATTTTGGAGAAGAATTTTTTAATAGAATATATAATTTTAAAAGTCAGTTTCTATTTTACCCATAGTTGGGACCCTCACAGGTACTACCACTCCGGGTGAGAGTGGACCTGGGAGCAATGGCAATTCAAGAGTGGCTCCACATTCCCCAAAGCCCGCAAGCTGGTGGCTCACCATCGGATATAGTTTAAGGTCATATCCAGGACCAAGACAAAAAGGAAAGCGATAAAGAAAAGAAGAAAAACATTTTAAAAAAAAACAAAACAGAAAAGAATGTCAAAAATGAAAAGAAAAAAGAAACAAAATAAAAAAAGTGAGAAAGAACAATACTAATAAGAAGAAGAAAAAGAGAATAATAAGAAGATGAAGATGAAAAAGAAAAAGAATTAAAATCGAGCAAACCAGTCGAAAGAGTGAAAATTCAAAAGTGTGAGCAACTCGCCAAGTGTTAAACCGTGATATATATGCATGATTTTGCCCGCCTTGACTATTTCTGTAAAATAAGATCTTAGCCGATAAGACCAGCCACGATAATACGCCCGACAGGGTAGGGGTAGAGCGACGTAGACGAGGAATCAAATTTGCATTTGGGCAGTGTTGCTTCTGACGTCAATAAACGTCTAATAATAGTAACCAATCTCCCTATCCTTTCTCCCTTCCTTTTCTGTTTCTTTCCTTCCCTCCCACAACCATCCTCTATCTATATACCCATCCCTCTCTCTCTCTTTCTTTTTTTCTCTGTCTTTTTACCAAATTATTAATCAACGCGTACATGCTAGTATATGCTCAATCTATACGAAACAGAAAACAGTAATGTGTATCAATGTCTACATCTATAACCATTTTTCCCCCCGTTTGAACATCAAAAGGGAAGAGGGGTTGCTCAATTTCAAGTTGGTTTCATAATTTCGCCTCGATCTTTGAACGGGAGTAATTACCGACAGGAATATTGGGGCTTATCGATGTTTTGCTTTCTTTTGTCTGTTTATTTTATAAACACAGCTTACGCATGCGGTGGAGAAGCGTCGGTTTCAATGCAAGACGCTCCACTGAGCCCGTTCCCCCAAACCCTCAAAACAAATTAGGTGTAATTCAAAAATGCATATAACATTTTAAAAAAATGTGTGTCTATGTATCTCGTTCTGTGTAGATCTTGGACGATGTCTTATCAATGCAGAAGGCCTAAAAGGGAATACTAAGCAAAATTGCGCACATAGGCTGCACCCCAACAAATACAGGAACAAACGCATAGACGCACCCCCCACATATATATATATGATAGCAGGGACACCCGACGTTGCCCGGGATTGAATGATGATCAACGAATATTTCACACTCCTATATTTTTATTGCCATCGAAATCCGTGAAATCGCCCGGAAGGAAGCTTCACATGCCTTCATGCAGTAACTTAGTCCAAAATATATGTTATTAAATATTGCACTCTTGAGAACCTACTGTTTCTTTTAGAAAATTACAAGCGGGAGTGTCCGGCGTTGCACGTGTGTTTGGAGGTGTGTGTGTGTGGGTGTGTGTGTGTGTGTGTGTGTGTGTGTGTGGGTGTGTGTGTAAGAGAGGGTAAGTAATAACTCTGTTTATATATTATAAAAAAACGATGTTTAAAAATTGGAAAAAAACAAACAAACAAAAAACAGCGAAGGAACGTAAAAAAGGGGAAAACAATGAACGTCGAAAAGCAGAAAATATGGCATAAATTACCTTGTTTCAATACCTCGGATCGAACCTTCAGTCTTAAGATAACAACTGATGACCACGTGTTTGGAGGTGTGTTTAGGGGGAGGGTAAACTGAAGAATAAGCGAAATAATAACTAGGTTTAGAAAAAAAACGTTGCCCGGGTGTTTGGAGATGTAAAAGAAAAAAAGCTTTTGGTAGGGAGGTAGGCTCGAACCCGAAGCCTCGAGGCACATTATCTCGACGCCAAAGAGAAAAACAGATGAGAACTGACAAAATTCAACGTTTAAAGAAACTGCAGGTGGTTAAACTAACGTCAACGTTTTCTATGTCAAACATGACATCATTGTCGTAGTAGCAGTAGGAGAGAAAACGAAGGAAATATTTTTCGCTACCCCTCCCTGTACAAAACTGCTCAGTTGAGGATGAAGGAATTGATGTTTTGGGCCAATTTTTCGATATTTGTCGTCGAAAAGTTCGATGTTCAAAATGATACCGATCTGGCGAAAATCCGTCGCATATGTCGAAAGTTCTTGCGAGACATACAAACACACACACATTTTGCCTTTTATATATAGAGATTTTATATAAACTTCTTTCCAGTTAATGAAAAAAAAATTAAGAAATTTAATCGATGTTTGGCCAGAAATTTGGCTGTCAAGGGGTCAAAGTTCAATGGTTTGACCTTTGAAAACTCTATCAAACTCCCCCGCCAATTTTGGGTTTAAATACTTGGAATTTTAGATGTAGGTTATTTGAACATGTATCAAACTTTATAATTTTATTTTAGCCCAGAACAATAAAGTTTAAGAGGACAAAATTTGGGTTTAATTTAAAAGAAATTTACCTTTGCAGTATCTAGCAGATTACTCAGCCAATTTTGAATCTAAATATTTGAAATTTTACATAAAGTGTATTCCAACATAGGGCAAGTTTTTGACTCGGTTTGTGGCCTACAATTTGGCTGTCAAGGGGTCAAAGTTCAAAAGATTTTACGTTTGCGCTCTCTAGCAAACTATTGAGCCAATTTCGGGTCTAAACATTTATAATTTTACATAAAGGCTATTCAGACATGCAGGAAGTTTTTTAATCAATTTTAGAGCTAAAATTCTGCTGCCAAGAGGTCAAAGTTGAAAGAGTTGACCTTTGTAGACTCTACCAAACTGCTCCGCGTATTTTGGGTCTAAGCACTTGAAATTTTAGATGTAGGATACTTGGACATTAGTCAAACTTTTTAATATATATACGCATAAAATTATTAATAGAACAGAGGGACCAAACTGCTAGTAGAATAATAAATACGAAATTTGCATTAATCAAACGATCCTGTTTACGTATTTTTCTACCAGCAATGCCGGGCCGCCTGCTTATATATATATATATATATATATATATATATATATATATATATATATGTATATATAACTGAAAATAATTAAAAGATATACCAACTACAGTATTTTTTCAAAAAAAAACTCAATTTTTAAATTTACAGTAGAACTGAAGAATAATAATAAAATGTAAATTCTTGATGTCCTTACTGATACGTCCAATAATACTTTTAACACTTCTGTATATAAAACCCGACGAGCATAAACTCCAGCTTCTTGAACATTAGACGTGAATGCCCACAAAGGTAAAAAATTATTAAATCGCGCTAAAATGATATCATCCACAAAAAGCATTTAAAATTGAAATAAAAAAATTAAACAAGTACTCATCAATAATCATTTTCCTAATTATATTGTCGATGAACAAATAAAACGAACGCTACAATCACTTGAAACCCCTAATTATAGTATTAACCAACACCGCAATGCAAACCCATTAATATATTTTATCAAACTCAAATGACACCCAACTTCATGATCAAAGAAAACGCAATTAAAAATATCATACATAGATATTTGATGCCTTTCGACAGTAATTCTAAAATTAAACTTATTATCTACTAGAAAAAGTTTAGAATACAAAACCGTGTGTATCAATTTATTTTTATTTTTATTTCGGACTATTATTCTCATCTTTATTAGTTGTTGCTTTCATCTTTATTGGTTGCGTTTTTCGCAACAAATAATAAAGATGAAAAAAAAAACAACTAATAAAAATGAGAATGATAGTCCGAAATAAAAATAAATTAATATATATAATGCTCATCTCAAAAATGAATTCCAATTAAGGAATAATATATATACCAATCGGTACGGACCCGACTATGGAAGATCAGATAATAAATAAACGTGGATTTATAAGATCAAAGAATCCAACCTTGATTGTCCTTGGAGGCCCGTGGCACAGTTGATAGAGACGTTGAATCTCTACGGTTCCAGATGGACATTGTCTGAAGATACCGGTTTCAATCCTACCCAAAGCGTGTCAGAGGTTTACTTGGCCAAAACGTGATGAGACGACAACAACTACGGATGGCAGTGATTGCTGAGAATTCAGTTAGGAGATTCGAAGTTCCTATCCGTCGCGGTTTCCACCTGACGAAGGCCAGAAGAATAGTTGGCCGAAACGTCGTGAAAAACAACAACCAATAAAGATGAAAACAGCAACTAATAAAGATGAAAATAATAGTCCGAAATAAAAATAAAAATAAATTAATATGTATAATGCTCATCTCAAAAATGAATTCCAAATATACGAATAATATATATACAAAACCTTGTGGCTAGAAACAACTCCTCACATAAAAATGTTGGAACAAACCAAAGTAGTGTATAAATTCAAATGCTCTATGGGAGAACGTAACTCCTAAAATAATGCATACATTGGTAATACAACGACAACGTTGTCCCGAGGAATAACAATGCACTTAAATTATACTAGTGATATATATAAACATTTGATAAAAGAACATAACTGTCCCCCTCAAATCTTAGAAAGGTCCTCGTTGACAACATGAAAATAATATTAAAAAATAAAAATTCTTGAAGCGTCATATATTAGAACCCTTCAACCCACTATAAATTATATTGCATTCAAGAAAAGCAGTAACGTTCTAAAATGTCTTGCGTAGTTCGTATTGGACGGACTTCGTTAACGGTGTCCTCGAACTTGCTGTTTGCAATACTCGACCTATATTTTTAATCGACTTTTCATCGACTCTATATATTTTAACTTATCGCCGTTTACTGAATATTTTAGTTTTCACTTTTAATTCTCATTTTCGCTCCTTCGCACTTTTACTTCAACAGCTGATGACGATCCGTGGGCAAATCGAAAGCGCTCGTGTCAGAAAAAATTATGGAACTTTTATTAATATTTTTGATTTTGATATAAAAAGATTATACGGAAAATCGAAAGATTAAAAAAAAAGAATCATAAAACAAAGTGTCTCCGTTGCATTTAATAACATTTGCTTGAATATATATATATATATATATATATATATATATATATATATATATATATATATATATATATATATACGGCGGTCGCTAGAAAAACGGGAAATTTGTCAAACAACGATTTATTTTTACAAAGAATAATTGTCACAAAGTTTTTCAAAAAAAAAAAATGTTAAACTATACTCATATATACTGAAAATGTCGTCCGTGCAACTCACTGCAACGTCTTAACCTAGAAATTCAAGCTCGACAACACACGAACGAATAAAAAAAATAGCAATCACGCATGCTATTCATTATATAAGCTGTCTTTCTAATTTCCCGCTTTTCTAACGACCACCTTGTATATAAGAACCGAAGATGTAATTTGTACCATTAAACAGAGACGGTGCTTTTGTTTTCTAGAATTTATTTTGGTACGTAATCATCATCAATCACAATACGCTGATGTTTTTGTTTTTACAAAGAAGTCACCAATTATCAAGTCTAAGGTGATACTCGAGCATAAGAATAGTCATTTGGGACAACCGTGTAGTAATCGTTTATAGTGGAAATTTGCGTAAAAACGGAACTGGGAAAAACGGAAGTTGAAAAAAACAAAAACTTCAGTAAAAAGTAGAAATAAAAAGAAAAAAGGAAATAAAAAAGAAGGAAAGTGTTGTGAATGAACATAACTGGCTATACACCGGTTACAAACTGTATATATATATTGGACTGTTTGGCAGACAGCGGCAGACAGGGGCAGACAAGCAGTCGCAGTAAGACGGATAGTCTTACGTGTTGATTATCAGACTTTCTTCCCCATACTTGTTACTATGTACTTCTATTTACCTTAGGCGAGCAGCCTTACGTTTCTGTATTATAAATAAACCCCATTACACATACCACTCGGTGTAACTCACATTTGTCTTTATTTCCTAAGTATTTAGGAATATAACAATGGCGATGAAAGGATGTTCTTTCTCTTAACAGAGATAAATTACCGTACCAAGGACTGTGTACAATGCAAGGATTTTTTGTTTTACGAAAAAAAAAAAAACTACACAAGGATTTTTGACCACGTGCGTCAATGAATTTAAAAATTTTTCCTACCTAAAGTAGGGAAAAGTACGGATTTTTCTTCGTAAAGAACTCACAAGAAATTATAGAAACATGTTCAAGGTAAAGTGGAATTTATATTTATTTTGAGAAGTAAAAAAAAAAAAAAAATGGTCGCAAGTTGAATTCGAAACTACACTAAAGGATTACGAGTTTCGAAAGAAAAAATATAAATACAACGACTATTGTACCATTTTATGCCACGTGGGAACGGCAGCCATATATTTTTTTTTTTGGAAAATTAATTGTTTGTTATTGCCTTTATATAAATAATTGGAACTATTTGTCGTGGGAAGTAAGAAATATTTTGTGTATGAACTTACGTTGTTGAAAAAAAAAAAAAAAAAAAAAGAATTATTTTACAAAGCCTGTTGAATTACTATGGATGAACTTTGTTGAAACGTGTTGTGTCTGCATATTGCTACTAATTTACGATATACGTAAATTTACGATTTTTCTTTGGAATTATTGTGTAGAATTCGAAAAGACATTTTTGTACTAGAAGCTAACATGGAACAATTAGCAGAGTTAACTAAGGCTCTAGCCCTTAGCATCCAGGAACAGACAAAAATGACTCAACAATTTTTAGCGCAACAACAACAACAACAAATTCAACAACAACAGCTACAGCAACAGCTGCAACAACAACAAGAAAGAACACAAAAAACTTTAGAGGCACAACAAGAACAAACAAACATACTACGACAACAAATGTCGACACAGCAAAAGAATTTAGAAAAGCTAATTCTAACGTCGACCGGGAAGAAGACTAATTTTTCTACCGAGGGTATTTCAAATTCACTAACGGAATTTCGTTACTCCCCGGATACTGGTGTTATTTTCCCTGCATACTACAGAAGATACGAAACAATTTTTACGAAAAGATGTTTAGACTGGACCGATGAGGAAAAAGTTACCCTGCTACTACAAAAACTGGGTACTGATGAAAACACCAAGTATGCAAATCTAATTCTACCAAAAAAAACCGGAGGAGGTTTCGTTCGAGGAAACAATTAGTACCTTGTCGAAAATATTTGATAAAAGGGATAGCCTATTTCACTCTAGATACAAATGTTTTAACATTCAGAAGGCAGAAGCTGAAGACTATCTAGAATATGCTTGCACTGTGAACTGTTTATGCGAATCATTTAAATTGAATGAAATTTCCGCAGACCAATTTAAATGTTTAATCTTTGTACAAGGTCTCACAGCACCAAGGGACAAAGATATACGTTCACGGATCCTAACAATTATGGAGGCGGATCCTAACATAACATTGCAAAAAGTCACTGAAGAGTGTCAACGTCTGATTAACATAAAGAAAGACAACACTCGCATTGAAGAGAAAAATAGTTTTAAGGTGCAGCAAGTAAAAAGGCAAGGGACCACAAGAAAGTCCAGGTTCCAAGAACACAGGATCCTTAAAGGATACAAAGACCCAAAGCTAAAGTGTAAATGTTGTGGTAGTTTAAGACACAACAATAAGACCTGCTGGTTTAGGAACAAAATATGTTATGAATGTGGTCTCAGAGGTCACAAGGGAACATACTGTGCCCAGAAGAAAAGACAAGGGACCGATAATGTAAATACGCTTCGCATGAATAAAGAAAAAAGCTGCGAAAGACGGAAATATGTTGATGTTCGGATAAATGGACATCTGGTTACATTGCTTCTGGATAGCGGTGCAGATATTAGTATTATAAATGAAGATATATGGAAAAGGATAGGTCGACCTGAATTAACGAAAACCAGAAAGACGGCGAGAAGTGTGTGCGGCAAAAGATTAGAGTTCAAGGGAGAATTAAAATGCAAAGTGACATTCGCTAACCAGACTCATAAATCCAAAGTGTACGTCGTACCAGGAAAGAATACATGCCTGTTTGGGGTAGATTGGATTGTCCTGTTTAATTTATGGGAGAAACCCATAAATTCGTTTTGTAACGTTTTAACTGCAGAAAAAGCAAACCAAAGGGAAGACTTCCTGAAGGATTTGAAAACTGAATTTCCCAATGTTTTTGCCGAAGGACTAGGACTCTGTATTAAGACAGAGGCAAAATTTGAATTAAAGAAAAATGCCACTCCATTATTCAAACCTAAAAGGAATGTGCCTTTTTCAGCGATGGACGCAATCGAAAAAGAGTTGGATAGACTTCAACAACTGGAAGTCATTGAAAAAGTTAACCACACAGATTGGGCAAGTCCAACCGTGTATGTAAAGAAAAAAAATAACAGAATAAGGGTCTGTGGAGATTTTTCAACGGGTTTAAATGACTGTCTATTGGACCATAATTATCCCCTTCCGTCCGCAGAAGATCTGTTCTCTAAGCTTAACGGGGGAAAAAGTTTTTCTAAGATAGACCTCTCAGATGCTTACTTGCAAATTAAGATCAGCGATGAATGCTCCAAATACTTAGGCATAAATACTCATAAGGGCATTTTTAAGCTAAAGAGGCTTCCTTTTGGATTAAAGGTTGCTCCTGCTATTTTCCAGCAAATTATGGACACGATGCTGGCAGGGTTGGAATTTTCAATGGCCTACCTTGACGATATCCTAATTAAAAGTGAAAATTTGCAAGATCATAAGAAGCATGTAAAAGAAGTATTCAAAAGAATACAGGAATTTGGTTTTAAATTGAGCCCAGAAAAATGCGATTTTTTTATGAAAAAAAATTAAATATCTAGGTCAAATAATCGACAAAGAGGGTCGAAGACCGGATCCACAAAGGACTGAAGCAATTGAAAAGATGCCTGCTCCAGATTCAGTGACAAAATTAAAATCGTTTTTGGGATTAGTTCAATACTATGCAATTTACATCCCTAACATACATAATTTAAGAGCTCCTCTTAACGAGTTACTGAAAAAGGGTGTTAAATGGAACTGGAATAAGGAATGTGAATCTGCTTTCCAAAATATCAAAAGATGTCTACTGTCAGACTTAGCATTGGCACATTTCAATCCAGAAAAGGAACTAATACTAGCAACGGACGCCAGTGATTACGGTGTTGGCGCTGTATTACTTCACAAGTATGAGGATGGTAGGACAAAAGCTATCGCCCATGCTTCAAGAACGTTGGTTGCAGCGGAGAAAAATTACAGCCAAATTGAAAAAGAGGCGCTGTCGATAATATTTGGAATTACAAAGTACAATCGATTTCTCCATGGACGATCTTTTATTTTGCAAACCGACCATAAACCCCTACTTACCATATTTGGATCAAAGAAAGGCATTCCCACACATACTGCGAATCGATTACAGCGATGGGCTGTAACCCTCTTAAACTATCAGTTTAAGATGGAACATGTATCCTCAAAAAAGTTAGGACACGCAGATGCATTATCACGGTTGATCCCTAAAAGAAGCGAAAGTTTCGAAGAAACGGTAATTGCTGCGCTTAAAGACGAAAGTGAATGTACAAGTTCAATGTGTAATATGATACGTGAACTTCCGGTAACTTTCGAAAAAATAAAAAAAGAGGCAGTAAATGACATTTTCATTAAGAAAATGAAAAATCAATTGGGATGGATAAAAAAAAATAAAAAGGTAGATCAAACAACGCCTTTTTCCATCTGTGAAGATGTGCTCATGTATGGTGAGAGGATCGTAATTCCACTAACGTTACAGAGGAAAATTCTGAAGGAATTTCATACAGGTCATCCGGGCATTTCGAGAATGAAATCCCTTATGAGAGGATATGTGTACTGGCCTGGTATGGACAAGGAAGTTGAAAAATGTGTCAAGACATGCAGAGGATGTCAATTAGCAGCTCGAGATCCTCCAGTAAAAACGACGCCATGGCCAAAGACGGACCTACCCTGGTCACGTCTGCATATTGATTATGCGGGACCTATAAATGGTTATTTTTACTTGATTATTGTAGATTCTTTTTCAAAATGGCCAGAAATATTTAAGTTTAGACATCCAACAGCAAAAAACACTGTGAGTGCGCTTAATGAAATTTTTAGCCGTTTTGGAGTGCCAAAAACCTTAGTGAGCGATAATGGAACAGCATTTACTGATCATGAATTCAAAGAATTCTGTGACTCACTAAATATTCTACATATGACAACACCTGTGTACCATCCAAGATCGAATGGGTTGGCCGAAAAATTTGTAGATACGTTTAAAATGGCACTTAAGAAAAATCTTACTACGGACACAGAAGAACAATGTATTCAAACATTTTTAGCAATTTACAGGGTGACACCAAATCCTAATAATAATGTCAATTCTTCCCCGGCTGAGCTAATGTTTGCAAGAAAGATAAGATCTGTCTTCGATAGGCTGCTACCAGAGAAAAAGAAAGTTTTCAAAAAAGAAAACCTTAATACCAAGTGCTTCTCCCCAGGTGAAAATGTATATTTGAAAAATTTTCAAAATGGACGAAATCAGTGGGTTGAAGGTATTATCAAAAAAAGGATTGGGAGCATGGTCTATACCATCCAAGGATTAAGTTTTGTCTGCAAAAGACACAGAAATCAAATACGTCCCAGACTGTCTCCAAATGTGGAAGAGACACCAATGGAAACATTGTGCGATATTTTTGATATACCAAAACCAGCGTGTGTACCGCAAACAATGAATATTTCGCCTGAACCGACCATACGGGCTGGACAGAAACCTTTACCCCGGGTAACGCTGACCAGAAGGAAAAGCGCAAGAAAGAGAAAAGTTACCAGGAGATTAAGCCCTGACCCTAAAAGGAAGAGGTATTTAAGCTAAAATCAGGAAGATTTCAGCTTCAGGGGGAGGTGTTGTGAAGGAACATAACTGGCTATACACCGGTTACAAACTGTATATATATATTGGACTGTTTGGCAGACAGCGGCAGACAGGGGCAGACAAGCAGTCGCAGTAAGACGGATAGTCTTACGTGTTGATTATCAGACTTTCTTCCCCATACTTGTTACTATGTACTTCTATTTACCTTAGGCGAGCAGCCTTACGTTTCTGTATTATAAATAAACCCCATTACACATACCACTCGGTGTAACTCACGTTTGTCTTTATTTCCTAAGTATTTAGGAATATAACAGAAAGGAATAATAAAATAAGTAAAAGTAAAGGGAGTATGAGGAGGAGAAGGAGGAGGAGGAGGAGGAGGAGGAAGAAGAAGATAAAAAGCCAGGAAGAATGAGAGAATTATACGTTGGTTAATAACAGTATTAAGTAACTTAATGTGCTAGCGAATATGATGAAAATTAAAGCAGAAGAAGAAGGAAAGGAACAAAAAGAAGAAGAAGGAACAGAAGAAAGAAGAAGAAAAATAGAAATGATAATAATAGTAATAACAAGAAGAAAAGAAGAACAAGACGATGAAGAAGAAGTGGAAGAAGAAGTAAAAAAAAAAGGTAGAAAGACTGAGAGAATAATACGTCTATTGAGAAACGTAATGTTCTAACGAATAACATGGAAATTAAGGCAGAAAAAAGAAAATAAGTACAAGCATACAGAAGTGTTGTTGTTGTTGTTGTTGTTGATGATGATGATGATGATGATGATGATGATGATGATGATGAGGAGGAGGAGGAGGAGGAGGAGGAGGAGGAGGAGGAAGGAAGGGAGAGAAAACGAGGAAATATGAGATGATGACGAAGCAAAAAAACACAAAAACGAAGGAACGCAAGTAGAAAGTTATTTTTAAAAAGGCTTCAAATTGATATATGTCTACAGAAAGAAGTTAACTCTTTATTAATAAAAATGATTCTACGTTTAGAATATTAATAAAATGAAAACGCGAGGATAGTTGCTTCGGACTTCTTTTATATAATGAATATTCCTAAATTATATGTTGGCGAGGATTGAGCATACGAAATATTCTTTTAAAAATTGGGTGAAGAAAAACAGAATGAGCTAAAGAAGAAAAAAATGAATAAAAGGGAAATGAAAGAATTACAGAATAAAGCGAATACGGAAAAAACGGAAAGGTAGAAGGGAAAAATGTTCTAGCGAGCGACGAAGTACAAAGTACGAAGGAGCAAAGGAAATAAGGAGAATGAAAGTAAAAATGACGAAAGGACGGGATGAAGGATGAGAAATTGCTGTAGAAAGAATGGAAATCGATTAAGAAAAGAAAGAAAAGGTCATTGTAGAAAAATAAAATGAAGGTGAAAAACGAAAATTAGAACAAACAAGTGGAGCATGCATGGTCCCCCGTGAGTTCACAGTGAACGAGGTATAAGAGAAAATGAATAAATTCAGCATTTGCCCTCACCCCCATTTAGCCCTCAAAATACCCACGGGACATCAAATCCTGGTGAAAATGAACAAACGCTGCAGTTTTATGCCTTAACATATGTAAATTTGACCATGCAAAAAAAAAGAAAGAACTAAGTGCATCATTTGCTCCCCCTCCATTTAACCCCAAAAGTCCCCAAGGCCTCAACATATTTAAATTTGAGTTCAGCATCATGCAAAACTGCTAAATAGACATACACAGAACCTTTTGAACAAATATGGTAAAATAGCCCGAAAATGGAATGGTTTTTATTAACCCTAAAAGAGCCCGCGAACAAAATTATATAGCAATCAATTAGTTATAACTTTTCAGAAAGTTTTATAAAAATCCAAGGCACCAATTTTTTTTAATAAGCACAAAAGTGTAAATTTTAGCCATTTAAACAGAAAGGCACCTTTAGAGGGGGGGGGGCAACCGGAATTTACCCGAAAAATATGTTCTGCTACATTTTTACTTTTATCATGTTTAATGTTTGGGCAAATTTTCAAAAAATTCCAAGGCGTTGTTATTGAGAAAAGTGCGGACGGACGAACGGACATGGGTTAATTACCAGGTCCACGCACCTTTTGTGGAGGGACCAAAAATGGAAAAAGAGTGAAAGAATTATCATAATAATGTTAATAATAATAATAATAATAAGAAGAAGAAGAAGAAGAAGAAGAAGAAGAAGCAGCAGAAGAAGAAGATGATGAAAATGATGAAGAAGAAAGAAGATGATAAAGAAGAAGATGATGATAAAGAAGATGATAAAGAAGAAGATAAAGAAGATGATAAAGAAGAAGATAAAGAAGATGATAAAGAAGATGATAAAGAAGAAGAAGATGATGATAAAGAAGAAGAAGATTAAGAAGAAGGAGAAGATAAAGAAGAAGAAGAAGAAGATAAAGAAGAAGATAAAGAAGATGATAAAGAAGAAGAAGATGATGATAAAGAAGATGATAAAGAAGATGATAAAGAAGAAGAAGATGAAGAAGGGGGAGAAGATAAAGAAGAAGAAGATGATAAAGAAGATGATAAAGAAGATAAAGAAGAAGATGGTAAAGAAGAAGATGGTAAAGAAGAAGATGATAAAGAAGAAGAAGAAGAAGAAGAAGAAGATGATAAAGAAGAAGAAGAAGATGATAAAGAAGATGATAAAGAAGAAGAAGAAGAAGAAGAAGAAGAAGAAGAAGAAGATGATAAAGAAGATGATAAAGAAGAAGAAGATAAAGAAGATGATAAAGAAGATGATAAAGAAGAAGAAGATGATAAAGAAGATGAAGAAGAAGATGATAAAGAAGATGATAAAGAAGATAAAGAAGATGATAAAAAAGAAGAAGATAAAGAAGATGATAAAGAAGAAGAAGAAGATAAAGAAGATGATAAAGAAGATGATAAAGAAGAAGAAGATGATAAAGAAGATGATAAAGAAGAAGATGATAAAGAAGATGATAAAGAAGATGATAAAGAAGAAGAAGAAGATAAAGAAGATGATAAAGAAGATGATAAAGAAGATGAAGAAGAAGATTATAAAGAAGAAGATAAAGAAGATGATAAAGAAGAAGAAGAAGATAAAGAAGATGATAAAAAAGATGATAAAGAAGATGAAGAAGAAGATGATAAAGAAGATGATAAAGAAGATGATAAAGAAGAAGAAGAAGATAAAGAAGAAGAAGAAGAAGAAGATGATAAAGAAGATAAAGAAGATGATAAAGAAGATGATAAAGAAGGAGAAGATGATAAAAAAGAAAAAGAAACCTAGTCGGAAGAATGAAAACTCAAAGTTGTGAGCAACTTGCCACGTGTTAGACAGTGAATATATTTATGATTATGCTCAATTTAACTATTTCTGTGAAATCAGATCAGAGACGATAAGAAGACCAGCCACGGAGGGAGTGATAATGATAAGACTTCCGACAGGGTAGGGTTAGAGCGAGCGACGCAGCAGAAAGATTAAATTTGCGTTCAGGCATTGGTTCTTCTAATGTCAATAGACAGGTAATAAATAGGACTAGGACAACAGAATATTCTCATCATCTTTTGACTATTTTGAGTATACATTTGACACAGTTAGACACAGTTAATCATCTTCGAACCATAACACTGTATATAAAACCATATAAGATATAAACGGATATATACTAGAGAGTCAAAATAATAAAAATAATATTCCGTCGTCCTAGTCTAGTAATTACAATAACCAATCTTCTTTCTCTCCCTCTCTTCCATATTCTGTTCCTTTCGCTCTCTCTTTCTCTCTCTCCCTTGCTCTCTCTCTTATCATCCTCTTTCTATATATCCATCTCTCTTTCATTTTACCTGACTTTCAACAAATAATTAATCAACGCCTACATGCTGGTATGCGCTTAATCTCTACGTCTCACTCTAAAATCGCATTGTCTGAACATCAAAAACAAATCCGAGGGGGGATGTTTAATTTGAAATTGGTTTGATAACTTCGCCCTCATCTTTGAAATGGGAGAGATTACAGACATGGACTTTTGGGGATTATCGATGTTTGTCTTTTTCTTTTTGTCAGTTTATTTAATAAGCGCAGATAACGCATCCGGTAAAAAAAAAAAAAAAAAAAAAGCGCCGGTATCCATACTAAAAGTTCCATTCTTGCCCGCAGCAGACGGATCTAATTTGCATTCAGGCATTGTTGCTTCTGACGTCAATGAACAGGTAACAACATTAAGCAACTTCCCTACTTTTTCTCTCTCTTTCTTTTACTGTTCCTTTAGATCTCTCTCTCTCTCTATCTTTCTATCTATCTGTCTCTCTCTATCTCTCTCTCTCACACACACTATCATCCTCTCTATATCTATCTATCTTTCTTTCTTTCTTTTGTTTTTTTTTCTGTGATTTACCAAATTTAAATAAACGCGTACATGGTGGTATATACTCAATCTATACGAAACAGAAAACACTCAATCTATATACACACAATCCCTACGAAACAGAAAACACTAATTTGTATCAACGTCCAACCACTTTCCTCATTTTGAGTATCAAAAGAGAATTTCAAGTTTGATTCAGAACTTTGCCTCGATCTTTGAATGGAAGTGATCACGGTCAGAAAAAATAAGGCTTATCGAATTTTCTCTTTCTATTGTCTATTTATTTTATAAGCACAGATTACGCATGCAATGGAGAAGCGTCGGTTTCAATCGTAGGAGAACCACTGATGACTCAAGGCAACAAAATTGTGGGGTCTGCGTTCGCGCCTGGTCCACAAAGTATGGAAATAAAAAATGTTAAAGTTACGAAAAAAACGTTTACAAGTGATATAGATGTACATAATAATACTTTGATAAGTATGTTTTAACTTAAATAGCGATGGTATAACAAAATTGTGGGTCTGCGTTCGCGCCTGGCCTCCATAGAATGGAAATAGGCACACACTTTAATAAAGACTTTTCATATCTATCTGCATAAGTATACTTTGATTATTATGTTTCTGTTTGAAGAAATATGATATAATAAAATTATGGGGTGTTCGTTCGCACCTGATCTCCATAGAATGGAAATATGTCACAAAGTTTAACAAGTTTTTTTTTAATATAGATCCACAGAATATTGTGATAAGTGTTTCAGTGTGAATAGGTATGGTATAATAAATTATGGGGTGTATCTATTTTATATTTACTTTCATCATATTTTGCTTTGGTTTTGATACCCCAAAATTCAACCCAAATTTACAACCCTTCCTTTTCATAACCTATCATACTTTCATAAATCAGAGTCCATTTTCTGTAGGCTGAATATATATATATATATAAATTTTATTTAGTGTGTATATTGATATTCATATTAAAATCCCCTTTTTCTATTTATTTAATAAGCAAATACAACTTTGTTATATATGGTTCATGGTATTGCATTCGTCTAGATGATTTGAATATTCTTTTAAATATTTATATTAATTAATTCCCAATAAGGTTTTTTTTCGGTTTTCTTATGGGATAATCATCTTTTATTAACTATTACGCGTGATTATATTTCTGAAAATATTCTACATCATTTATACTTTTTTTGTACAAGGTAGTCACCACTTATCAAGGACCGGAAGCCACTCGGGGAAAAGGTTAATGCGTGTACAGTAATCAATGGGATAGTATCGTAGTAATCGTTAGTATTGGAGATTTAATAAAATATCTTACTTAAGGGGGCGGTTTATCGGGAATTTGTTTACGTTGGACTTGAAGAGATCCAGGTCGTAGTCAGGTGAGAAACAGGCAAACGGAAGAGAGTTCCACAGGTGTACACTTCTAAGAAAGAAGCTTTGTTCATGGAATCTACATTTTGGTTTTGACGCAGATAAATAGTGAGGACATTTTTTGACAGTGGTTTCAACTAGACGGGTGTTTATCCTGAAATATTGGCGAGAGATTGGAGCTCAGACGAGCAGTTGCCATAGAAATAACGATAAAATAAAGACAGGCTGGCAACGTCTCTCCTGTGGGAGAGAGGTTGCAGGGAAGAGAATAGTGCTTCCCCCACTATCCCACGAAGCCTATTTTGTACTCTGTCAAGGCAGGATAAGTTTTTTAGCAGCTCCTGCCTAGATTTGGCAGCAGTACTCCATCTTTGGACGTACTTGGATTTTATATAGATAGAGAATTGCATCAGCAGTGAGATATCTTCTGGAGCATTAGAAGGATCCTACCATTTTTCCAGCGACCCTAGCAACTGACTTGATGTATGTGTTCCATTTCAGGTCAGGAGTAAAGGTCAAGCCCAAAATCTTATAAAAAAATAAAAAGCTTCCCCTAGACGAGAGCCATCCAATAAGATTAATGCCAGCTGGGGATCAGAGCGTTGATGGTGTAAAGATAGGAGCTTGGTTTTAGATGCATTAAAAGTAACCAGCCACCTCTTCCCCCACTGAACCACGCGCTCTAGGTCAGAGGAGAATGAATCAGAGAGAACGTCATTTACAGCTTTTGATGTGTTGCCATAGATAGTCGTGTCATCAGCATAGATGTCAATGAATTATTTAAGTATGTGTTTTGGGAGATCATTGATGTAGATCAGGAAGAGAGTTGAGCCCAGGATTGCTTCTCTGAGGGAGTCCAGCATTAATACTCTGTGCCTCTGATTTCTGCAAATCAGCAACTACTCTAATGAGCATATCAGAGAGAAAGTATTTAATGATTGAGAAAACATTTCCAGTTATACAGTAGCTGGAAATCTTGTGAAGTAGGCCCTTATGCCATACCTTTTCGAAGGCTTTTGATATGTCAAGAGCAATTTCCCTAGAAATGAAGCCTTTGTCGAGAGATTCACTAATCCTTTGAGATATAACCGTTAGCACATCTGTTGCAGCTCTGGCAGAACGGAAATGATATTGCATGTCACTAAGAAGGTTATTTCTGGCTAGGTGGTTGACTACTCTATTTTATATGGATTCCAGCAACTTACTCATGACAAATAGGAGACTTATTGGTCTGTACTGAGAGGGAGACGACTTTTCGCCTGAATTCTTTAATACAGGCCATACTGATGAGGTTTTCCAGGGTGTTGCGAAGCACTTTTCCTTAAGGCAACGCTTAAACAATTTTGTAAGTATGGGGATAAGTTCTGGTTGAAGCTTTTTAAGCACTATAATTGGAATACCGCCAGGGCTAGTTGCTTTACTGGAACCAAGGTTCTTGATTAGCTTGGCGACCTCAAGCACAGATATTTGTATGTTGCATTGCGTGTTGTCTGTTATAGGATGAAATATGGAGAGTTGATGGCCTTCGTCGCATAGCTGCAAAATTCTTGGCAAATAATTTGGCCTTGTCTTATGCTGACAAGATGACTTACAGTCCATTGCTGATGGTTGGGATAGATATATAAATACTTGCGTTATATTTGCGTAAAAAGCATATAGTAGACACAAACGTCTATCTATATATATTTATGTATACGTATATGTATATATATATTTATTTTGAAAAAATTGCATATATATATGTGTATGTGTATGTGTCTGTGTATATATATATATATATATATATATATATATATATATATATATATTAAGTAATGTGATTGATAATTTAAAATTTAAAAATCAAATAATAATTAAATTAAAAATCCGTTTCATAAGAAGGAACAACAACAAAATCAATTATCTGTACGATCGTTTCGGAAAACAGTGATTTTTATTGTGGTAGACATCAAGTTACGGACAATAATTATTACATATAGTTTTTTAATAAGCAAGGTCTCCTCGTCAGCAAATTTTGAAGGGTTTTATTAAATTTAAAAGACACCAAAATAAACCTAGCATTAAAAGTAAGGCAGATGTATCTGAAAAAAATTGAAATAAAAGGTCTGGATTAAAAATTGATAGGAAAATTAATATGGGTTTGAATTTAAATTATAAATTTGCTTTAAGTACGTGTTTTGACAAGCTTCTGGGTTTGACCTTTACTCCTGATCTGAAATGGAACACGTACATCAAGTCTGTTGCCAAGGTCGCTGGAAAGATGGTGGGATCCTTCTACCGCTCCAGAAGATATCTCACTACTGATGCAATTCTTTATCTATATAAAAGCCAAGGATGGAATACTGTTGCCATATCTGGGCAGGAGCTGCCAAAAACAGCCTATCCTGCCTTGACAGAGTACAAAATAGACTTCGTGGTTTAGTGGGGGATGCCCTTTTCTCTACCCTGCAACCCCTCTCCCACAGAAGAGACGTTGCCAGCCTATCCTTGTTTTATCATTATTTTAATGGCACGTGCTCGTCTGAACTCCAATCCCTGGTCCCCCCTCGCCAATCTTTCACGAAAAACACCCGTCTAGCTGAATCCACTGTGAAAAATTTCCCCCACTCTATATCTGTGCCTAAATCAAAACGCGGATTTCATGAACAAAGCTTCTTTTTTAGAGCTGCACGCCTGTGGAACTCTGTTCCGTCTGCCTGCTTCCCTCCGGACTACAACTTGGATGTCTTCAAGTCTAATGTTAACAAATCTCTAATGAACCGCCCTTTTAAATAAACACTTCATCAAATCTCCTCACTAACGTAATGTACTTGCAATAACCCTTATCCCTGAGTGGCTTCCGGGCCTTGATAAGTGGTGATCACTGTGTAAAAAAAAAAACATTACAAATATATACATGCATATATATGAAAAAATAGACACATACATACATATACATAGATATACAGGTATATACATAAAAATATAGGTACAAAAAATTACCTTTTAATTTTTCGCCTTTTGAAATCAGGAACTATGGTTAAAATATTCATATATATGTTTGCTATAGCTCTCCACTATATATATATATATACATATATATACATGTATATATACATACATATATATATATATATATATATATATGATTGATATGTAGTTTGCTTGAAGCATTGTGTGGGATAGGTATGTAGTAGAGATTTAGAAGGCTGTCACAATGCGAGGAATGAAATATAGTCGTTGTTGGTAAGGGAAGACGAGAACAAGTGGCGATTTACAAATCAATAATAATAAATATATTCTATATGTACATATATGTCATATATACATATATTTATTCAGTTTTATTGGTAAAATGTCTTACTTGTTACGTCTGCGACAAATTCCATTATTAATTTCGGAAAAATTCCCTTTTCAAATGTTATGGCGTAACAGATCGATTCAAGGCATGCTAGATGATGGAGCGGAAGTTGGGTAGCAATGTGGGGCCTCGGGGCAAATGTGAGTAGGGGATTTATGTATGGTATGATTAGGTAATTAACATGTTTATGATTTTATTTCTATTTATTTGTCTTTGGGGGGGGGGGGGGTTATAACTTGTTGCTTTAGCGTGAGCTTGTTTAATTTTGTATATTCTCTATTTTGTTGTCCTTATCGTTATTACTATTATTTTTTTTCTGCTGATGTGTGCGGTGTCTAGGTTTATCTGGGTCACGTAAGTCGCTAGTGGGCTGTGTCCGGTCAGCTATTGAAGGATAGAGTAGGGGTGGGATGTGAGAGAGGAGAGAAGGTGGGGTGCGGGGTGATACGCTCTCAGTCGGCAACTGGGTGTTTAGGTTAGTGTTGCCAGGAGTAGGAAGATATGTGGGAAGGGGGAATTGGGATTACGTTCCTTGGGAGTTGTTAATATATTTATTTCCATGAGATTATAAGTGGTAGTAGATGGGACATTTTCTCTCTTTTTTTTTACTTTATTTTTAATTGGTTGGTGTTACTTCAGTTAGCTATATTTTAATATTTTTTTTGTTTTAAATATATACTGCTGTTTTTATTTATTAAATTTCTTTTATTTTATTATTTATTTTTATATATATAATTGTAGTAATGTCGTATCTGGATTGTGAGTTGGGCTGTGAGCGGTGTGCAGTGGTGTATCTGTTCTAATGGGTTATGGTTGTAATGGTAAGTCTTAGGTGGGAGCCGTATGTAGAGTTATATGATGAATGAAGATCCGAGCTCCAGTCTGTTGTTGAGTTCTGACCGTAATTTAGATATTAGTAATGATTCTTTTATGCGAAGATTTCCAATATTGCGTTCTGTGGTTAAAATATCGACTTTAATAGATGTATTAGTGTTTCTGCAGGTGTTGAGGTGCTTGCGGAATGATGATGCTTGTGTTTGTGTGTGTTCCTTGACTCTTATGTGTAGGGGTCTCGTGGTGCTGCCCACGTAGAATTTTCCGCAGGCGGAGCATTCTAATCTGTATACTACGTGTGTCCGGTGGCAGATTGTTGCGGGGTATACGGGACAATTTGCTAATGTGCATGATTGTGGGTCCTCGCTGTGCCTGCGTTTAGAGAGTTTCTGTCTAAGGGATGGCCCAGAGTGGGCTAGTTGCATATTGAGACCCTCTCTTCTGATAGCCCTGTGGATAGCCGTTGTGATCTTGTCGCTGAGATGGGGCATTTTAAGGAAGCAAGTATTGGTGGGGAAGCTTGTTACACGTTTTCTCGTGTTCCAAAAGTATTTAATGACAGTGCTGGGGTATTCATATATATATATATATATATTTATATTTATATGTATGTATATATATATATATATATTTATATATATATATATATTTATATAAATTATATATATATATATATATATATATAACCAAGGATCGAAAAGTAGCCTTATAAGTTTTAGAATCAAAAAGTTGACAGCTATGAAGATAGAATGTGTACCATTAAGCAGGGACGTTCTTTTTAAGTTATAGAATTTTTCAGAGACGTTACCACCTATTAAGTCTCGGAGGCAACTCGAGGATAAGGTTGTTATGAGTAAAACAGTGTAGTAATCGTTAGTAGTTGAAATTTGCGAAAAAAAATGGAACTGGGAAAACCGGAAGACGAGAGCGAACAAACACTACAGTAAAAAGTAGAAATAAAAAGAAAGCAGCGAATAAAAAAGAAGAAAAGGAATTATAAAGAAAGAAGTAAAAGGAGTATGAGACAGAATAATAGTAAGAAGAAGAAGAAGAAGAAGAAGAAGAAGGCGAATAATAATAATAATAAGGAAAAGAAGATGAAAAAAAGAGAAGACGAAGAAGAAAAAGAAGAAGAAGAAGAAGAAGAAGGCAGGAAGAATGAGAAAATGATACGTCAACTAATTACGAAAATGGTGGGATCCTTCTACCGCTCCAGAAGATATCTCACCCTTGATGCAATTCTCTATCTGTATAAAAGCCAAGTACGTCCAAGGATGGAGTACTGCTGCCACATCTAGGCAGGAGCTGCAAAAACAGTCTATCCTGCCTTGACAGAGTACAAAATAAACTTCGTAGCTTGGTGGGGGGGGGTGACCTTTTCTCTTCCTGCAACGTCTCTCCCACAGAAGAGACGTTGCGCGCCTGTCTCTGTTTAATCGTTATTTCCATGGCAAGTGCTCGTCTGAGCTCCATTATCTGCCCCCCCGCCAATCTTTCACGATAAACACCCGACTAGCTGAAACCACTGTCAATAATTTTCCCCACTCTTTATCCGTGCCTAAATCAAAACGTAGAATCCATGAACAAAGCTTCTTTCTCAGAACTGCACGGCTGTGGAACTCTCTGCCGCTGGCCTGTCCCCCCCACCCCGAATTCAACTTGGATGTCTTCAAGTCCAACACAAACAAATTCCTGATGAACCGCACACTTAAGTAATGACACCTTATCAAATCCTCAATGCTAACTAATACTACGATACTATTCCACTGATTAGTGTACGCACAATAACCCTTATCCCCGAGTGGCTCCTGGGCCTTGATAAGTGGTGACCCCATGTAAAAAAAAACACTTAATATGCTAACGAATAACATGAAAATAAAAGCAGTAAAAGAGAACATTTGAACTAATATTAGACGATGAGGATGAAGAAGAAAGAGAAAACGAACAAATATGAGAGGACGACGAAGTAACAGTATTCAATGACGAAGAAAATGAAAAGTAGAAAAGAACGCAAGAAGAAAGCTGTTTTAAAAAGCTACAAACTTTATAATAAAAAGATGCTACGATATTTTTGATATTAATAAAAATAAAAATGCGACGATAGTTTTAGAGGATAACAAAGTCTTTAGTAAAAAAAAAAAAGAAACTACGGATTCTGTTTTTATATTTAAAATGGCTAATTTATATGTTGCGTAGTTCCAGCATCTCAAATTCTCTTTTAAAAATAGAAAAAAAAGGATGAGCAAAGACCATTAAAAGGAATAAAAGGGAAATGGAAGGGTTAACGAAAAAACTAGTAAAGAAGGGGGGGTGAATGGTAGAAATGAAGAAATGCAAAGTACGAAGGAAAATGGGATATAAGAGAATGAAAATGGAATAAAAAGAGAATGAAAATGGAATAAAAAGAGAATGAAAATGGAATAAAAAGAGAATGAAAATGGAATAAAAAGAGAATGAAAATGGAATAAAAATAGAATGAAAATGAAATAAAAAGAGAATGAAAATGGAATGAAAAGAAAATGAAAATGGAATGAAAAGAGAATGAAAATGGAATAAAAAGAGAATGAAAATGGAATGAAAAGAGAATGAAAATGGAATAAAAAGAGAATGAAAATGGAATAAAAAGAGAATGAAAATGGAATTAAAAGAGAATGAAAATGGAATAAAAAGAGAATGAAAATGGAATAAAAAGAGAATGAAAATGGAATAAAAAGAGAATGAAAATGGAATAAAAAGAGAATGAAAATGGAATGAAAAGAGAATGAAAATGGAATAAAAAGAGAATGAAAATGGAATGAAAAGAGAATGAAAATGGAATAAAAAGAGAATGAAAATGGAATAAAAAGAGAATGAAAATGGAATAAAAAGAGAATGAAAATGGAATGAAAAGAGAATGAAAATGGAATCAAAAGAGAATGAAAATGGAATAAAAAGAGAATGAAAATGGAATCAAAAGAGAATGAAAATGGAATAAAAAGAGAATGAAAATGGAATGAAAAGAGAATGAAAATGGAATAAAAAGAGAATGAAAATGGAATAAAAAGAGAATGAAAATGGAATGAAAAGAGAATGAAAATGGAATTAAAAGAGAATGAAAATGGAATAAAAAGAGAATGAAAATGGAATGAAAAGAGAATGAAAATGGAATAAAAAGGGAATGAAAATGGAATAAAAAGAGAATGAAAATGGAATAAAAAGGGAATGAAAATGGAATAAAAAGAGAATCAAAATGGAATGAAAAGAGAATGAAAATGGAATAAAAAGAGAATGAAAAAGGAATAAAAAGAGAATGAAAATGGAATAAAAAGAGAATGAAAATGGAATAAAAAGAGAATGAAAAAGGAATGAAAAGAGAATGAAAATGGAATGAAAAGAGAATGAAAATGGAATGAAAAGAGAATGAAAATGGAATAAAAAGGGAATGAAAATGGAATAAAAAGGGAATGAAAACGGAATAAAAAGAGAATGAAAATGGAATGAAAAGAGAATGAAAATGGAATAAAAAGAGAATGAAAAAGGAATAAAAAGAGAATGAAAATGGAATAAAAAGAGAATGAAAATGGAATAAAAAGAGAATGAAAAAGGAATGAAAAGAGAATGAAAATGGAATAAAAAGAGAATGAAAATGGAATAAAAAGAGAATGAAAATGGAATAAAAAGAGAATGAAAATGGAATAAAAAGAGAATGAAAATGGAATAAAAAGGGAATGAAAATGGAATAAAAAGAGAATGAAAATGGAATGAAAAGAGAATGAAAATGGAATAAAAAGAGAATGAAAATGGAATAAAAAGAGAATGAAAATGGAATAAAAAGAGAATGAAAGCAAAGAAAACGAAGAAACTGAAGAAATTCATAAAAAGTTGCAGAAAAAAGAAAAAACGTTGAAGAAAGTCGTCGTAAAAACGCAAGGTTTCGTTTCGTTTGGTTGTTTTGCTTTACGGCATATCAACCCTTTTCAGGCCATTTAATGCCAAATCCAGCCATTTTCGAAATAGTATCCATGCTGTATTCAGTTATGGAATTGTTTTTTTTTTACATGGGGTCACCACTTATCAAGGCCCGAAGGTCACTCAGGGATAAAGTTTATTGCGTGTACAGTAATCAATGAGATAGTATTGTAGTAATCATTAATATTGGGGGTTTTGATAGAGTGTCTTACTTAAGGGGGCGGTTTGTCAGGAGTTTGTTTATGTTGGACTTGAAGACGTCCAAGTTGTAGTCAGGTAGGAAACAGGCAAGCGGCAGAGAGTTCCACTTACGTGCAGTTCTAAGAAAAAAGCTTTGCTCATGGAATCTACGTTTGGATTTAGGCACAGATAAAGAGTGAGGAAAATTGTTGACAGTAGTTTCAGCCAGACGGGTGTTTCTCGTGAAAGATTGGCGAGGGGGGACGAGGGATTGGAGCTCAGACGAGCACCTGCCATGGAAATAACGATAAAACAAAGACAGGCTTGCAAAGTCTCTTCTGTGGGAGAGAGAATACAGGGAAGAGAAAAGGGCATCCACCACTAAACCACGAAGTCTATTTTGTACTCTTGTGGAAGGTTTTTATTTTTCAAACTTCAGTTTGTAGTGTTTGGTTTGGTTGTTTTATACTGGATTTTATTGCTTTTGTTCTCTGCCCTGTAGAACATGTGTGAGTTTTTCAATGGGAGAAGGAAAAATGGTTACAGTATTAACGTTTCGTACATTTCAAGTTAGGAAACCAGTCAGGAAGTGGGGGAGATAAAAAGAGCAAAGGGAAATGGGGGGAAGGAAAGAGGGGTTGTTGGTGTTACATGATAGGGGTTGTCCCCTTTTCATGTAAGTATGAAAATAGAGAGATTTAGTTCAAATGAAAATGAAATAGCATAGGCGAAATTCGAACCTCGTAATTTAGGTCTAGAAATAGATTACGTGTGAGAATTAGAAAATGGAATGTAAAGCAAACGATTGTTTGGAATAGAGATAAAATATTTCAAGAAAAGAATGTGCACTGTCAATTTTGTTATGAAAATTCAATTGAAAGAATGCAGCTACAAGATAATTTAATGTTTTTAACATATTGGAAATATAGGTTACTGAGAATAGAGGTTAAAATTCCTTTTGTAAAAAAAGGAAAAGTTTTGGACACGCATGTCCAGAACACGTGAAAGAAGGCACATGTTTTAACATGTGTATGACGTCATGGAAAATAGAAAGTTCTAGAAATAGATAGAAAAACTTTAGAGTTAAGCAGACAGAAGCGGGGAAAGTCAGAGAGAGTCTGAGGATTTGAACGTCTAGAAGCGAGGCGGTCACTTTGAAACTTAACGTGTGAAGCTTTGAATTCTTGATGATGAAAACCACGGCCGGTCGTGAGAAGAAATAAAACCATCAGGTGTTTTTGTAAACGTCGTCTTTGTGTTGTGATTCCAGCAAAAGGTAAAGTGAATTGTTATTATATGTATATATGTCTGTGTTATAAAATGTCATGAAATCTACATCTCATATCTACACAATGTCTGAACAGTGAACACTATCTCCTTACTCTAAGAGCTTCTCATATCAACACTTCTAAGTAAAGAACATCTTAATATATATATGACTCCCTTCATAACACGAACATGGAACGAACAATCTCTCTGACAACATCCCTTTTAATAAAACTCTCTCTAAGACTCTCTAAGCATCACTTATAATAAGACTCTCTCAATGAAACCCCTATATAACATTAGTTTTGGTTTTGGTTTTACAGAAAATAATTAAGTTTTACGAAAGGAAGTAGAAAAAGCAAAAGCATCAATGCTCGTCTCAGGAAGCCAATAGCTTCATACAGCCTGATCTTTTTCTCAGTCTCGTTTAACAAACTTTCTATCAACCGGCAATGTTCGATCTTCATGAAGTTTTCTTCTGTCTACAGACCAATAAAAAAAAACAGGAAATTATAGTTCCATTAATATATTTGATTTTTTTTTTTTTTGCAAATAGTTAAATTTATTGATAACTACTCCAACTCAAACAGCTGGTTTGAAAAATGATGTTCGATTTTTCCATTCACCTTTGTAAAAATCGATTTTCTTTTATGTTTGATTTTTTTTCTCACAAACTTACAATCTGCATAATTGATATGTACACTTGGATGCAATTCCAATATATTACTTGGTAGTATAATTCTCAAGAAGGAATTAAAAGAAACACTGTTTAAGTGTAGTCAAGGACGACCTAGAGTTGCTATTTTTATTACTCATTTGAAGTGGCTTAAAGGATCGAAGGAAAATTACATGAACAGAAGCTAATTAATCAATAACTGTATGAACAAAAAGTACTGAAACAATGGGTTGACAGAGGCTGCTTTATGACTTCTACGACTCTATTCACACAATTAAGAAGAGTATTGGTAATAATAAAGTATGCAATAAAATTCAGTTCTAAAAGAAACTCTTCTGGATGTTCAAAGAACAATTCTTAGTGCAAGTAACACTAAGAATACAATAGCGACTTGCTTAAGACTTATAGTCGGTCATGGTTGACAGAACGAGGATGTGCTTACGCTGTGGATTAAATAACGGGTTCTGTTAGAAATTCCATACATATTACGGGTTCGACAGGAACATCCGGAGCTAGAAAATATACACGTGAGTAAAGTGCATATAGTCGAGCCGAAATGTTATGAGAGTAATTGTTTGTTTCTTTTTGTTTTACGGCATATCAACCCTTTTCAGGTTATTTAATACCGAATCCAGTTATTTTGAAGAACAATTTTTTAATAGAGTATATTTGTTTCTATTTAACCCATAGTTGGGACCCTAACAGGTACTACTACTCCGGGTGAGAGTGAACCCCGGAGCAATGGCAATTAAAGGGAGGTTCCACATTCTGCAAAGGCCGCAAGCTGGGGCCTCACCATCGGATATAGTGTAAGGTCATATCCAGGACCTGTGAAGTACTACACAAGGTGAGAACAGTAGTCAGATGTATCAAGTTGATACAAAATAGTCCTGTAGGTTCAGCTTGGGAAATAGGAGGGCCAGTGAGAGAGGAGTACAAAGTCGTACAACTTCTTCTAAGGCCAAACGTCTGTCGGGGCTATGTTCAGTAGTTGGTCAATCAGTTAACCTCCATATCTATTTGAAAACTCTTGGGTCCTTCAGCTCCACTTTGTTTCTCACTTTGAGCATGAACTTTCTTTAGGGAGGGATTTTTCTCTCCTCTCATTTTTTTCTCAGCTTGAGCAAAAGCACAGTCGCCTATCCGTCTGAGTTTGGTCTTTTATTCTTTGCAAATCTTCGGAATTCTCGCGGTTAGTCTCGCCCTCTTTCCCATAAAACAAACCACGCTTACCGCTTCTTCTTTTTATTCTTCTTCTTATTCTTATTCTTCTTTTTCTTCTTCTTATTATTATTCATCTTCTTCTTATTATTCTTCTTCTTATTATTCTTCTTCTTATTATTATTATTATTATTATTATTATTATTCATCTTCTTCTTCTTCTTCTTCTTCTTCTTCTTCTTCTTCTTCTACTTCTTATTCTTCCTCTCCCAGCCCCTGAGTATTAACAGCAAACAGAATAGACTTTCTGTCTTTTGGATTGCATTGGAAGAATTACTATTATGGATCACAAGGTGTCTTCAGGCTTTTGTCATAGATTCTCCTATATTTTTTTTAATTCTTAAAATTTAGAGGAGCATTGAATACGACACAGTAAGCAAATCGAGACAAGGTGTAGAATAAATGTGGTTCGACGCATATATCCTTCCCTTTTCTCTTATTACTGCGTTTTAACCTTGTGACATACATGCAGAAAAACAAATTGACGTAATTGTTACAGAAACTTCAAAGTTCACAAATTGTCTTTATATCTTCTTAGCTGCGTATGCTACTTGTAGATCGAGAACTTACTTATAATTAAATTCCTTCTTTCTACATGCAAAAAAAAACAAAGTCGATACTAATAAGTTGAAAAACATTGAGTTATCTCCCTTTTCATCTTCGTTTCAAATCACTGATAGTAGCGGGGGGAGGGGAGAAATCAGAGAATAAACATGTTATCAGTCATTGAATTGAACGTGTCGATGCGTTACGTGTTTCCAAACGAAATGTCCTTTTTTTACATAGGCATCACCACTTATCAATGCCCAAAAGCCATTCGAGGATAAGGGTTAAAGAGTGTGCAGTAGTCAATTGAACAATATCATAGTAATAAATAGTAATGGAAATTCGGTAAATTTGTTAACTAAAGGGGAACGGCTCATCAAGAACTTGTTTACTTTGGACTTGAAGACAGCCATATTGTAGTCAGTTGGAAGGCAGGCAAACGGAAGACAGTTCCACACGGGCTCACTTCAAAGAAAGGAACTTTGTTCATGGAATTTATGTTAAGGTTGAGGCACAGATAAAGATTGGAGGAAATTTTGATAGTGTTTTCAGTTAGACAAGTGTTTCTTGTGAAAGTTTGACGAGGGGAGAACTGTAGATTGGATCTCTTCCTAACATTTGTTTAGCCATGTGATGTTAAATCCGTTATATCTGTTTCTATGAAATTCCATGACCCGCATGTAGTATAGCTTAACAAAACATTAATAAAATAAAGAGGATACTATTATAATATAAACACTCTCGCTCTTTCTCTGTCACCCCTCTTTTAACTCTGTTTCCACGAGAAGTTCATATTAAACAAACTATTTTTCCTTATTACTTTTGGTATTGTTATCACGGTAGGGTTACCAAAAATTAGAAGGTTATATTTATACACATGTTTGATAAGAACTGACCAATCAGATGAAACCGGAATCACTCCATAAATATATTTAATCTTATAAGAATTCTCGCACATGGCGTTTAGTCTTCACAGGGGAATGGAACTCTGCTCTTTGGCTGGAAATTTTTACAATTAAATTCTTTTTTTCGGATCTATGACCTACCGGAAACTTTGATTTTCGGCTGTAAACTTTTTTATAATTCAAAGCTCCTCTGAATTGATACTGGCATTTTCTTTGGAAAAACATTTCTCTTTCCTTCTAAAACTAAAATGGCTTACAAGCAAAAACATCATCTGGCGAAATGAATTCTTCTTAGAATTAATGTAATAAAGCTAATGATCTTATAATATAAACGACTCTCGGTTTTTCTCTGTCTTCTTTTTGAACTTAGTAAATATCAGTTGGACTCTGGGTCCGTGTATAACCCCTTGCAGAAGACGACCCTCTAAAGACTGACGTCCATATCACAAAAGGTTTAGTTTTTACAGAACATGCAAATTGCCATTCTAAACAACTTCTGCTAGGTTCCATGAAAGTCCTTTTGTGTGAGCATGTCACGAGAAAATCATCTGGTTGAATACATTCTTTATTCTGATTAAATTAAGTTCATGATAATCACTATAAACAGCCCAAAACTGGTTTTAATTTCAGCATAAAGAATACACCTTAACTTGCAGTATAACAACGCACACGTATGTATGATGACGTCGGCCATCCAAAAATTGCATTTTTTACGGCTAAAAGCTTTTTACAATTCCAATCTTCTCTGAATTGATACTGCCATTTTCTTTGGAAAATGTTTCTTTTTCTTTCTAAAACTAAAATGTCTTACAAGAAAAATCGTCATCTGGCTAAATGAACTCTTTATCCTTCTAAAGAATTAATATAATAAAATTGATGATCTATATTATAAATGACCCTCGCTTTTTTCTCTATCTCCTTCTCCTATTAGCTTTAACTCACGAGAAGATCATCTGGTTGAATAAATTTTTATTCTGCTTGAATCAAGTTCATTAAAATATTAATCATTTTGTGATTCTATGGATGTCTCTACAAAATGTTAGGAATGTTGCGTACACAAAAGAACATATTATTGAATGTAAAAAAAGCCATGAAATGGTTAGGAATAGTTGGTGAAAGTCGAAATGGAAGGAGTTGCTTACTAATAAATGACCGAGATACAAGGTGCACTCAATAAGTTTCTAGATTTTTTTCGTATGCGTCATTTATTGAAAGCACAAACAATTCCAACAACTTCTAGAAGGTCCCATGAAAATCTTTTTGTGAGAGCATGTCAATGTTTTCGTCACAGCCTCTTTCATCTCTTCAATTGTTTCATAAGAACACCCTCTAAGGTTTTCTTTGTGCTTATGGAATAACTAAAAGTCACGGGGAGCAAGGTCTGGACTGTAGAGTGGGTGAGGAACTGTCTTGATGCACATTTTTGTCAAAAGGTTTATGGCAAAGATAACATTGTGGGGCGGTGCGTTCGCGCAAAAACACCCGCATCTTCAGTTTCCCGCAAATAATTGTCACTACAATTTCCACGCACGGTCCTGGATATGACCTTAAACTAGATCCGATGGTGAGGCCCAAGCTTGCAGGCCTTAGGAAGTGTGGAGCCACCTTTTAATTGCCATTGCTCAAGATCACCAGATTCGGCATTAAGTAACCTGAAAAGTGTTGATATGCCGTAAAACAACCAACCAACCACAATTTCCACGCTGACATCAAACTATGCACTTATTGTCTCTATAGACACACGACGGTCCTTATCCATGAAAAGCTTTATTTGGCTAATAATCTCTGGTGTTCTGACATCCTTACTCCTCCAGCATCTTTCATTATCCCTCACATATTCCCTGTTTTCCTTGAATGTTCGATTTATGCACGATGGTCTAAAAGCATTCTAAAACATCCCATACGTTTCTGTGGCACTTTTTTCACGGTTTAAAACATAATTTTATTGCATATCTTTTTTTTCTGAAGTCCAGATTGGATTTTGGAAATTCACCATTTATGACAATCAGACTTCAGTAAGGTGTATTCCAATTCCTGCTGTAGCTGTTCATTTGAATCTGAAATCATAAAGATATATATCATCTCATAAGATGTAGAAATTATATACTGAATTTTCAAAAATCCCTGACAGTTTTAAATGCCTGTGCAAAAAAGTCTGGAAATTTATTGAAGGCATATTGTATATTTTGTAATTGGAAAATATGTTATACTATACTAGCAGCGAGACCCGGCAGCGTCCAAGATCACAAGAATAGAATGAAGGTCACAAGAATTATACAAATACAAGAAGCAATTTCGTTTGGACACACCTCCTATACTTAGGGCATTAGACACGTTTTAATTACTATATGCTACTTCCTTCTCAAGCAATGTCGCGAAAATTTTCTTGTAAATTTTGTATTTAAATTTATTTTGCAACCTTTATTATGCTACGAATGAGATTTGGGGGGCATATGAATCGACCACTTAGTTATCGATAGTCGACCAAAAATATAATGGAAAAAATATAGACCAAACTGCAGGTAGGAGCAATAAAATGTTTTGATATTTTGGCGAATAGGGGAAAGTACAATTCGTGGAAAGTACTCGTGTTTGGCTGAAGTGATAATGAGAAATTCATGGATCTCACACAGTATATTAAAATTCAAAACCATGTAGATTTTTTATCTGTTGCAAATATAAATCTTGATTCGAAATTAAAGATGTTACCATTTCGTTTTTTTTTTTCTTAATAAGAAAGTTGTATTCAAAATGGCTTCCACATTTGGTCACAGATGAAGAGGTTTAGAACAAAAAAAAAACTTAAAACATTCAATACTAGCGAAGAGGACACCCGGCTTTGCCCGGTCGTAAAATACGCTTAAATAAGGTATTTAATTTGTCGTATATATTATTATACAGTCGTGGTTTCTAAAGTAAAAAAAAGTATTTGGCTGCCATAAACTAGAATCGAAACCAAAAGCAAAACTGCATCATTTAAAGCTGCTGACGTTGCTACTATACCAACCTCACGTGCATATAAACTGATTTAAAATTAAATATAAACCAAAATGAATGTACAACTTTGGCCCATTCTTGACCCCTTAAAAGCTATTTTAACCTACTACAGACCCATAGAGGAACGAGCCATAAAAAATCCAGTCATTTCAGACACCTAACGCCACTCTGCGACTTTTAGTTTGGGAAGAAAGGGAATTTCAAAATATGGAGACAGACAGACATAGGAAGTATTATAAATTAGATTTAGAAAACCATTCTTAATATGGGGATGGGAAGGACTTTTTTTCAAAATGGCGACATGCTGACCTCTAAATATATGGAGTTTTGATAATTGCATAAAAATTTTAGAATTATACGAAATACTGTTAGAAACCCACCCAACATTTTACCGTGATATACATAACCTCAGTTTTGCCTTTTCACCGGTTCTGACAGCAGCCACGCGGAAAATTATGGAAGACGTTTACTGACTATAACCGAAAAGATTACACGAGATACATTCATAAAATAAATAAACCTATATATTATATAGTAAACAAAAGGTGCAGTAAAAATTGAATTTAACTTAAAAATCCTATCTAAAAATAGCATGGTTGGTAAACTGCAAAAAAATATACAGATGGCGATACGAAAATATAATCGCATAAAAAAGAAGAATCTGCATTTGTAAGTAGTAGCAGTAAACGCACTAATTATTTACATGTTTTAATTATTTTCAAAGCAAGGAGAAGTGCACATTGGATGATTTTAAAACAATACACTACAAAATATTATAAACTAATTAACAAAGTCCCAGCTTTGCGTGTTCTGAATGAGTTCATAAATGATAACATTATTATTTCAGTACGATCCGTAAATCGACAAATAAATAGATTGGCCTTTACGGATTTGGATTTATTTAGTATATTGCGGATGTTGATTTAAGAAGGATCCTTAAACTGCATAAGTTTTTGGGTAAGATTAATAAATGTTTTGTGTTTTAATATATACTAGCGGGGGTACCAGGCCTTGCCAGGGTGTGATGACGTGTGGGGGTAAGGGGTCAATTAAAAAAAACAGCGAACATGATGCAAAATAAAAAATAAGCGAACGATGTTTAAACTTCTTTAAAAAATCGGAAAAACAAAAATTAGAAAACAGCGAACGTGATGGAAAAATAAATTTAAAAGACGAACGAAAAGAATAGCATAAATAACCCTCTTTCAATATTAAAACTTTAAAAATCGAAAAAAAATATATCTGATATCTCGTGACGAACGTGCAACCTTAGGATAACGACGCTGCTACAATACCGACTAGTCGATTACCGAGTCAGGGAAATTGGGTCGTTTTTTTTTAACATTTAAACTCATTCACGAAAGAACTTTTTTGTGCTTTCGTTTATGGCTAAATTATCATGAAGGAACGATTTCGTGCTATCCCTCCCTGTAGAAAAGTGTCCAGTTGAATGCGAGGGAATTAATATTCTTAGCCAATATTTCGATATTCGTCGTCCGAAGCGTTGAGCTTCAAAATGATAAACATCTTGTGAAAATCCATCGCGTCTGTCGAAAGTTTTTGCGATACATACAAACATACATGCATACATACATTTAAACAGATTTTAGCCCTGTATATTATAGCAGATTATAGTCTTAAAATGATAAAAATATAAATGAAACGAACAACATCAATTGGAATGGAACCTAAAATATAAGGGTTCGCTAACTATCATCCTATACACTAAGCTAACATAGGCAGGCATGTCAAGGCGCAGAAAATCAATATATTAAAAGGATGGAAAATGTAAAACATCTACGAATGCGTAGATGATAAATGTGTCGATAAATATACAATTATAAATGACTCTCCTAGCATTTCCATCTCAAGGAAGTGATTTTATTTTAAATTTTAGATATAACTTATCTGAGAAAGTACAAACTTTATTGGTTAGCATTTTTTAATTTTTAGCGAGTTATACAAAAATCCAAACATACATACATGCATTTACTCTTTATATAATAGATAACTGTAAGCTAGTGCTCGGCCTCTCGGCAATTGACACATTTCCGCTTATCAATCACTCTGAGACAAAGACAATTATATCAGGATATCTGACTCCATACATTTAATAGTATGAGTTAGTTTAGTATATTGATATACTAAACTAACAGTACATTAAATTAGTACAGTAATTTAGAACAGTACAGTAATTGATTACAGTGTGATGTTTGTGAGAGTATAAACAGAACCCGTTCCGTTGAGGTGGGAACCTTTCAGTGTTCAGCAAACCTGACTGCAAGCATGTAGCAAATTAAGAAACTTAAAAATTACATTACACGCAAAAAATTTCGAATTAACGAAATGTTTCCTCAAAGTAAGCAAAGAAGAAAACGTACTCGGATTCATCAACACCACAAGGAAAATTTCGAATTTACGAAAATTTTCCCCAACGATACCAAAGAACAAAAGAGGTACTTGAAACTTCGAAAATAACTAAGTATTTTGACAGAAATTGCTCTGTCTGTCTGTCTGTCTGTCTGTCTGTCTCTCTCTCTCTCTCTCTCTCTCTCTCTATATATATATATATATATATATATATATATCTTTCTCTCTCCTTTTGACGATAGACTCACGCGAATAGGGGAGATTCAACTCGTAGTACTCTCGGAGAGAATAGAGTGAACTATAGTAGAAACATTTACAGCGTTTGGTACAACTTGGTCTTCGGGACAAGATCAAAGTGTAGTATCTGTTCTTCAGATGCTGCACTTCTATTTCTTGTTCTCTTTCGGTGGAGGAGAAATCCTTCACGACTGAGACAATTTTTATTTTTATACCTTTTCTCCACGTTAAAAAACGACCCTGGTGTCTAACTCTGTCTCGTGGAGAGGCATAGTAAATAGGTACAACAGATGATAATCAAAAACTGTCACCCTTTCGATTTCACGGGGCAGAGAAGCTGGAAAATACTAGCAGGCCACGTAAAGCTTACATATGAGACAACAAACACATCACTGGACAACTCCGGAAAACAATAAATCTTGGAAATACATGCATCCAGGATGCATAGTCAAGAAAACGGGAGTCAACATTCGTCTATGTCGCTCATCTATGCATACAATGAGCAAAATGCAACATTGTTGATTACAACCTAGAGCCATAGTAAACCATTTAATAGAAAAATATTCGTCGAATTACGCTGCGTGTATTTTAAAGAAATTCATTAAACAGTAAAAATACTTATAAGAGCATTCATATTTGAATCCAAGCCAAGAAAATAGAAGAAAATATAGCACTGAGAGATTCAGAAAATTACAAACAATTACAAGCAATAACACTAGGTATAAGTAGTTATCCAGTGACATCAAGCAATTTAAAAATAGTTACGTAATGGCTCTGAAATAATTTAGCTTTGAAATGGGTTTTCTTGAAATTTTTCATTTGTTTTTCAATTTGAATTGATCTTTGTTTTCTGCATCCGACAGGCGGCATTCCGAACTAAAAAAAATGAGTTCCTTGGTTATAAAGAATCTGGAGGAAATGTTGACTCTGTGCGAATGGCAAAGAGAGAATTAGTGGTACCTCACCATGGAAATAGGTGACTCATTATTCACAAGAATTTGTCTCTCTGTTCTATTTTTATATTCAAATTTTTTAATGGCCATTAAATTGTTGGAATGCTTGTTTATATTTGTGACTTTTTAAACCAAAGCATTTCAGGTGAAAACATTACGTACTTACGTATCATGGCGAAATTAGTATAAATTCCAAAAAAATAATCAAGCAACCACAGCTAAACGAAATTCCAAGCATTTTGGGAAAATGTAACCACTGTGAAATACTAAATGTCTTAATTACATCCAAACAGAATCGACGAATTAGAATAATTCAAAAAGCCATTATTTGTTTTTTTTTTTATGTGAAGCCTATTCATTCAGCATATAGCGAAATTACCCATATTGACGACGAAAGAGTCGGAATATACTATGATACTGGAGCAGAACTCAACATTATAGACGACAAAATTTTAAAAGTAATCCTTAAAGTACGGCCAAACTAAACATTCAGAGAAACAAGTTGTGAAACAAAAACCTAAAGGAATACCCCAATACTCCTTAGAGGAGAATCTTTCACAACGCTGGCATCTGGTTGTACAAAGCATTTGTGCATAAGACACATATGTAGATGATTAAAACAAAAGCTCAACCCAGAACAGGGGTATTATGGCCTAATATAAACAAAGACTTGGCGGCTTCCATAATTCGATGTATCCCGTGCACAACGTTAAATACAAAGGAAAACAACCTTCCGGTGTATACAGCCGAGAGAAAAGGCTCTTAGGAAATAATACACTTAGGTATCTGTGGATTTTTTGCCCGTGGAGATTATGTGTTCAGAATAATCGATGTAGGATCAAAACTAGCTTGTTATCAGATCCGCCAAAGATAATGCAATGATATTCATAATCCAAAGTTTTTCATATCTCCAGGATTTAAGAACTTCTGCAAAAAATAGGATGTTTACTACCGAAAGGCAACACCGTATCACCTTCAAGCTAATGGAGAGGTCGAAAGGTTCTTCGCAACCATATATAAAGCCAGAAAGGAAAAGACTGGAGAAAAAATCTAGGAAAATTCCTAATACATAACTGATATAGCCTGCATGCAATGACAGGAGAAACCTATCATAGCTATATATTGGTAAAGAAGTAAATATAACATAACAGGAAAACGCAGTTCGGAGAATACCACAGAAAGAAACCAAAACGGAAAAGGACTGATTGAAAAATCGCACAGATGAAAAATAAAATAAAACTTAGCTAAGCGAATTAAAAGACAACCCGGAGATGCCATACTACTTAAAGAAAATAAGTACAACCAGCCAGTTTAGTATTCAACACCACGGAAGATAATATGTCGCAGAGTCGTATCTGTAATTATAACGCAAGGTGACAAACATATTTTACGACATCCATCCTATAGCCCTGAAGGGGCATAGGCCATCTACAACTTTTGTAAATGTTTTTGTAGCGAGAGGTTCTTTTTACAGGGTAAGGGTGCTGGCCCGACGCCTAACCTTCCCAGAAGGTACATACAGCGCCTAGCCTTCCCAAATGGTCACCCATCTGGTACTGGCCAGGCTCAAGGCTGCTTAACTTTGGTGATCTGGCGAGAACCGGTGTGTCAACGTGATTGTGCCGTACCCATTTTATGACATGCATCAGAAAAAAAAGGAATCTTCGTAGACAGGACCCGTCAACACCCAAATGATGACGACTTCCCATTGGACGACGACTTTAAAAAGGATTTAAGACATCAGAACAGAAAGCCACGTGTGAAAACGTCTAAAGTACGCAACTTCCAAATTGAGAGACCCGTGAAACAATCTGAATACACAGCGAATGTAATGTTTGCACGAGTATAAATAGAATCTGTTCAGTTGAACTGGAAACTCTTCAGTGTACGGTAAAATATGTACGTGTAAACCAGTGTTCGCCTCCTCGGTTGTCGCCAGTGTAAGAGACAATGACATAGCAAAAACGAGAAGGTAAAATATAGAAGACAAAGTAGAATAAAACCACAGTAAGCAACTGTTGGAGTCTGCAATTGTCGAAAGAGGGACTCACGTAACTTCAAATAAAATGGTATTTGGAACCAAATTATTGCGTAGGACTATTTTGATGTCTATTTAACAAAACTTAGATTAATAGAATAGTGGAATAACAAACGTCACCTATAGCTGAAAGACATTGACGCCATTAAAGTTAATGTATTTATTTCGACTCGGTTTTCTTGATATTCAAAATGAATGTCATCGCATTTGGGCGCAGTATTTATTTTCCGTCCACGCATTTCTATGTCTTTGATTTGTTTTTAGCAATTCAAATAAGTGTTTGGAGCATTCATATTTAAACTAATCTACTTTCATGAATCAAATTATATTTACGGCATATTTAAAGAGAGGGAGAACACACGTCCAGTGAATACACACATATATATATATATATATATATATATATATATATATATAATAATTTTTTTACTATAATAATCAATTACCTACAGACACTAGTGTTTCATCCTTTCGGGAATCTTCAGTGTAGAGTGTCACGATTAACACCAGTCGACAGATTCGAACTCGGCAACACGAGCCATCTCTGGCTCGATTAGCAAAAACCGTATCCATTCGGCTACCATTAACCGCGTGAACTAACATTGAATTTAAACATTTTAATTTTAAATGTTCTTTACGTCAGTCAGACAGTGATCATTATATATATATATATATATATATATATATATATATATATATATATATATATATGTATATATATATATATATATATAGTAAGTTATAAAATAGATATGGCGATTAAGCTACACTGAATTGAGTCCTAGAGTGGATGAAACGCGGAATATTCAGTGTAGTTTAATCGCCATATATATATTATATAACTTACTAACTAGCTCTACCTACGTATTGAGCACTTTTGAAGTAAATACTTAAAGTTTACGCATAAATTTATACATACGTATATTAATTTTATGTGAGTAAATGAAGTAGTTATATATATATATATATATATATATATATATATATATATATATATATATATATATATATATATATATATATATATATATATATATATATGATTACATAGTTGGTTTTGATTGTTTTTGTTTTACGGCATATCAACCCTTTTCGGGTTATTTAATGCCGAATCCAAGGATTTTGAAGAATTTTTTTTTAATAGAATATATTTGTTGTTTTCACGTCGGTTTCTATTTAACCCATAGTTGGGACCCTAACAGGTACTACCACTCCGGGTCAGAGTGGACCTGGGAGCAATGGTAATTAAAGGGTGACTCCACACTTCCCAAAGCCCACAAGCTGGGGCCTCACCACTGGATATAGTTTAAGGTCATATCCAGGACCCCCATTGAGGGACTTTTACCCTCTGCAGGGGGGCAGTCGGCGTATTCTAATGCCCCACCGACAGGGCCTATGATTACATAGAAAAATACAAGTGTCACAACACTAATGCACACACATATAATATATATATATATGTGTGTGTGTGTGTGTGTGTGTGTGTGTGTGTGTGTCTGTCTGTCTGTGTGTGCGTGTGAAGAGACCTAAATAAAATTAAAATGGAAACATATCGTCAATAATTAAAGTTATATCGATTTCGGTTTAATTAACGTCAAAAAACTGAAGATATTCAGAAGGACTACTACGACTTTGTAATCTTCTCTCACTGCCCCCCACCGCTTTTTTGACCTGAACCCGCTAGCCACCTTCGTTTGATCAGACGTCGAGAACGTCATCAACATGGCTTTGCACAATACAAAAGCCAACTTGATCGCCGCCATCCGCCGAGTATTGGCCGTTATCCTGCCGGCGTTTGTGGAAAATTCATGCTCCCAGTTTCCGGACCAGTATGGAGGTGGTGATTTAGGCTAAAAGCAGTTACATTAAACAGATGTCAGCGCTTCTACATAAACGAGCCTGAATTTATTTTTTGAAAACATAAGGCTGCAGTGTTCTTTTTTTTTTTTTTAGACAGACACTTTTATCGCTCCACCGTTTTAGTATACAGGGTGGCCCATAAAGATTTACCCATGAGTTCGGGTTGATTATTTACCAAAGGCATTTAGTTTAGGAATTTGAAATAAAATTTTATATCAATGTTCAAGCGATGTTTCATTCATTTCTTTCAGGTATTCGCTAAGTTACGGCTGATAAGGTTAAGCGCGACCAGATTGTCGCTCTCAAGACTGTGGACGTTAGTGCATCGTTAAACCGCGTAAGGTGTGTCGAAAAACAGTTTTCAATGCCTGGAAACAGTTTCAAGAGACAGGTACAACCTCTGGTAAACCAATTCCAGGCAGACCGCGCTTAATTCGCACCAAAAGTGCTGTTTCTGCAGTGAAAAAAAAGATAGAGCGAAATCCACAGAGAAGTGTTAGGAAAATTGCGAAAGAGGCAAAGATCTCAAGATCTTCGACGCAAAGGATTGTTAAAAATGATCTTCAGTTTAGTCCATACAAAAAAAACAGTCCTGGCAGTTAATTTCGGAACCCTCGAAGCAGAAATGGCTGCACAGGGGCAAGTTGATGTTGCAAGAGGTGGAGCGAGTCGCAGGAAAGGTCTTCATCTGGTCTAATGAGAAGATGTTCACGGTGGAGGCTGTGACCAATAAGCAAAACGATAGGGTTTATGCCAAAAGTTCAAAGGACTTGTCAGTCAATACCAGAAGCCATTTGAAACGCCAGAAGCTTCAGTCATGGTCTGGGCTGCTCTTACATCCGATGGGAGCAAATCTCCGTTGATCGTGATTGGAAAGGCGTGAAAGTCAATAGTCAAGTTTATTTGAATATGTTGGAGGAAAAGGTTCTGCCGTGGCTCACTGAATCATTTGGGGATGATTTCATCTTCATATACGACGGTGCTCCATCTCACACAGGGAATGTGACTCAACAGTGGTGCAAAGACCATTTTCCAGGCTTCTGGGACAAACAAATGTGGCCCCCATCAAGTCCAGATATCAATCCTATGGACTTTGCTATCTGGTCCATTTTGGAGAGCGACGTTTCAAGATGTTCCTATCCCAATTTGGACTCCCTGAAGGCAGCCCTTCATTCTGCTTGGACCAAGTTAGACGAAGAAGTGGTGCGGCGTTCTTGCGCTCCAGTTGCAGCACGTATCAAGATAATGATCAAACAAAAAGGCGGCCATTTTGAAAATAAATCTTTTGACTTTATTTGGAATATACTTCTAAACAATAGTGATCAAGCATATTTCCATTTTCATTTCTATTTTTAACTTTATTAAAGTTTTCCTATGGGTAAACCTTTATGAGCCACCATGTATATATGCACACAAACACACTTGTGTGTATATATCTATATCTATATCTATCTATCTATCTATATATATATATATATATATATATATATATATATATATACAAAATAAAACTTACAATTAAATTTACCAAAATGATCCAAGATGGTAAAATTAAAGTATATTATGAATATTAAAGAATTAATATTTATAAAATTTTCAGATTAAATATGTTTTTAACTCATTTCAAAGTGTTTTATTACTCGCCAAATAGCCTAAGATGCCAAGATTAGTACAGGGTCTGTGGAAAATATCATTCATGACCATTTGTATATGCATAATGTGTCTGCCAGATGGAGTCCCAGGTTTCTCACGCCATTCCAGAAGCGAGAACGCGTTGAGTGCTCGAGGATGAATTTGGAGATGTGCCAAGAAGATGAGTCAAAGTTTTCAAAAGACTGATTACACAGGATGAAACCTGGGTCTATCACTATGATCCAGAGACCAAAGCCCAGTCAATGCAGTGGAAGCACTTGGACTCACCACCTCCAAAAAAGACAAGGGTACAGCCCACCGTTGGCAAGGCCATGCTCACAGTCTTCTTGGCTCCGGACGGAGTAGTGATGACAGATATCCTAGCAAAGGGTTGCACAATTACAGGAACCTATTATGCTTCACTTTTCCGGAAATTAAGGGAAGCTATCAAAATCAAGAGGTTGGGGCAAGATCAGCAAAGGCACAATCCTGCTGTAGAACAACGCTCCGGCCCACAACTCGCATGTCGCCAGATCAGAAGCACGGGCGTGTTGTTATGAAATCCTCCCCCATCTTCCCTTATTTCCTGACCTTTCACCCTCTGACTTTCACCTCTTCCCAGCCATGAAGTTGTTTTTGAAAGGAAAGCGTTTCCCAGATGATGCAGCCTTGGTTTCTGAAGTCACGTCCTTGTTGGAGGACAAACCTAGGCTGTTCTACAAAAACGGTCTCCAGAGCTGCATCAAACGATGGGAGAAATGCATAACTCTGGGTGGTTCCTACGTAGAGACAGACTAATAAATGTGCCAAGTTTCGTTACTCTGCTGCTATAAGAAGTGAGTCAGGGGCATTACTTATTGTACGCTCCTCGTATACGCATATACACACATACATAGTTATATATATATACATATATATATATATATATATATATATATTAGTTTTCACTTTTAATTTTCATATGCGCTTCTTCGGACTTTTATTTCAACACCTGATAATGATGCGAATCGAATCGAAAGCGCTCGTGACAGCAACAACTATCGAACTTTTAATTAATATTTTTGATTTTGATACAAAAAAAATGCATGGAAAATCAAAAAAATTAAAAAAAAAAAAAAAAAAAAAAAGAATCATAAAGCAAAGTGTCTCTGTTGCATTTAGTAATATTTGCTTGAATGAAAAAATGCTGCTTCATATACCAATATATATATATATATATATATATATATATATATATATATATATATATACTAGACCACCCGTGACCCGTTGGGTCAGTACGTTATATTAGCTATGGAATTCATGTATGAGCGTGACACTTGTGGCATAAAGAAAATAGTTTTTTTTTACATAACAGAAGCATTTCTATGAAAGTATATTAAAATGAAAAAAGAATATAGATAGATTTCTATGAGTCGTTCTGTTTATTATAATTGTTATTTTTTTTTTTAATTACAGTTACTGAATTATAAGTGGTTGGTCATACTTATAGGTAAATATGCACTGAACAGGTATCATAATCCTTATTATAGTTAAATTCAAATTTTGATATATCATCTTTTAAATGAAATTGTTAGTTGAAAGTACAGAATAATAAAAAAAAAAACACTCTCCACATGTTAATAATGGCTTTTTAAATAGAAAATGAAAATAAAATGTAACTTTTTTCATTTAATTTAAGCAAACATTCAGTACCCATTGTGTAAAGGAAAACACTATTTAATGTAATAGAAATGTGTGCATTTACCGATTCAGCTTTCCGTTTGGAAATGTAAGCAGACGACTTTAAAAAACATGGGAAGAAGAAAAAGAAATTTTTTTGTAATAACGCCCTCTAGTAAAAAGGTCTGCATTAGTTAAGGGGGATAACTCTATCCAGTTTTACATCGCTCTCTTTTTCTCTCTCTCACACATACACGTAACTATTTCTCGCGTACGTAACGAAAACAGAGGGAGTAGGAGTGTTGAAATCTATTAGAGGGAAAGTGAGAGGTGTTTTCTTTCCATAAATTGTATAGGGTAATATTTCATATTATTAATAGATTCATAGATAAATAGATTTTATAATATATATTATA
>NC_136505.1:97721067-97753567 GCF_053919585.1 Euprymna scolopes
CTGTACCGAAGGATAAAGCACTGACGCCCCGACTAGGCATCGTCAAGGCTGACGGACTGCATTATGATGATGATGATGATGATGATGATGATGATGATGATGATACATAGTATATGAATAGCTTACATGATATATAAGTGTATATTGAGTAATATAAAAACAGTTTTTGATATTATAAAATAATTTTTAATAGTATACATTTGCATTGAATATTTTTTATATAGTATCCTAATAATTTAAATGGTATGCAAATAGTTTTCAATATTATGAAATAATTTTAATATTATCAAGTAGTTTTCAATAGCACACAAACAGTTTTACATAGTATCCTAATAATTTTAATGGTACACAAATAGTTTTCAATAGTATGAAATAAATTTCAATATTCTAAAACAGTTTTAATAGTAGATAGTTTTAGATAGTACTAGACTATCCGTAAACTGTTGGATTTATATATGTTATAGCAATCCACAGAATAGTTTAAAGTATTACTGTGTTTTTATATAGGTTATTGTTATAATTATTGTGACGAATTATTGGTATTAATCGTTTCATAGTATGATTTTTAACCTCAAATTGAAAACCTAACAATCACGGATGAAACTCAAATCACTCATCGATCAATTTTAACTTTATTATACGTAAAATCTCAGTTTTGTTCTACAAGAGGAGTTCCATAAGTAATGCTTTCTATTGTTTTTCTTCCGCCAGAATGGATCACGGGATTGTAGACTTGATTGTTATTGAAATTATGCATTCATGACCTGAAAGTTTCATCTCTCATCTTTTCTTCGGAAAAATAAAAAAGAGAACGAATTAAAAAAAACCCGTGTATTTCGCTTTTTATCATTTACTAGCCTAGTGCCCGGCGTTGCTCGGGCGTTTGGATGTGTCTTGAGCAATAAATAAATAAATAAATAAATAAATAAAAATAAAAAGTGGTAGTAGGCAGACAGGCTGGAACCCGTAGCGCGAAGGAGGAAAACGAACGTGAATAAAAACGTGACGTCTTTGCCATTGCGTCTATCGCCAAATCAGAAATGGTGAAGGTTAAAATTAAGGCTAGTCAATCGAAAAGAAAGGATGACTTTCGAAAATATCGACAAAAAAGCGACCCCTCTTTGTAGAAAAGTTCCCAGTTTAGGGTGAAGGAATTAATGTTTTTTTGCCAATTTTTCGATATTTGTCGCCCGAAGGGTCGACCTTCAAAACGATACTGATCTCCTGAAAATTCGTCGCCTCTGTCGAAAGTTTTACGCAGGCATACATACATACATGGTGCTTGTCACTTGTTGACAGAAGAAGACCATCTTTCCTTTGCTTTATTGTTGATTACTCATTCATTTTCATGTATTTTTGAAATATCTTTTTTTTTCTTTTCTTTTAATAATTATATACACATATATACACGTACACGCACATACACATATACACGAGGAGATGTGATCAAGATGCATCAATTCTTATTTTTTGTGGGAGCGGAGGTGGCTCTTCAGACCAGCGCTGCTCTTACACAGTCTGTTGCAAATGTCACACTTAAGCTGAGATTGAGAGATGCCAACTGGTGCTGCTCTGCTGTGGACGCTCATATGACGCTTCAGGCCTCCACTCGATTTACAGACCACAGAGCAAACAGAACATCTGTGCTCTGCAATGTTTACCCCATCAAAGAAAGATTGATCTCCATGTGAACGCTTGTGGCTAGCTAGGCCAGCTCCGGATAAACATACATACATACATACATACATACATGCATTTAAACAGACATTTGATATTTATATTATAGATTTTTCTGTTCCCTTATTATTTCTTACCCAATTTTCTACTTTTCGAACTCACTTTTGATGCTCAAGTTATTTATCTTTGTAATTTTTTTACAGGGAAAGTCATCACATATCAAGGCCCGAAGAGCACTCAAGGATATGAGTCATTTAGTGTACGGTGGTTTTCAGGACAACAGTGTAGTAATCGTTATTGGAGAAAATTCGGTATAATTTGATTATTTAATGGAACAGCTTAACAAGAACTTCTTTAAATTGGACTTGAAGACGGTCATGTTGTAGTCAACAAAAAAGCAGGTCAGCTAAATAAAGTTCCACTAGTGGCCAGTTCTAGGAAAGGAGCTTGGTTCATGGAATCTGCGTTTAGATTAAGACACATATATTGAAAGTGGTTCTAGCTAGTCGAGTGTTTTTTATGAAGGTTCGGCAAAGAAGACCATAGATTGGAGCTCAGTCGAGCACTTTCCGTGAAATTAACGACAGAGCAGAAACAGGCCCGCAATGTCTCTTCTGTGTGAAAGGAGTGCAGAGAAGAGAGAATGGCATCACCTACCAAGTTTCTAAGCCGGTGTTGCCCGCTGTCAATATATATATATATATATATATATATATATATATATATATATATATATATATATGTACATACATATATGTATATACATATATATGTACATATATATATATGTAAATATACATCTGTACACACACACACACATATATATATATATATATATATATATATATATATATATATATATATATATATATATATATGGAAAGAGGAAGAAAAAAGAACGAGGGAAGGAGACAGAAAGAAAGAAAGAGAGCAATGGGGAGACAGAGAGCACTTAAAAACTTTTCGATGTGAGGAAACCTGATAGGATTGCATTACAAGAGATCTGCGACTCAGCCTGTCACATTCACGTGGTATCGATACATCCAATGCAAGACAGAAAATCAATAAAATACGTTCCATAGAAAGTATCGAAGACTTGAAGCAAATGATTGAAAGCCAGGAAATAAATTAAAGAAAAAGAGAAACTTTAATTTTAAGTAGTATGTATTTTATGTATTTTTTTTCATTCACATATGATTGGTTTTATTGGTATGAGATCGAAGTGGACTGAAATCGATACACATCTATAAGTCTAGAAAGTGCCGAGGAACAGTTGCACCGATCAGTCATTTCGTGTTCTTATATTTTATCCACACAGACACGTGTATAAGCGTTCAATGCGATATAGGACAAAGAATACAATTTTAAAGAATAAACTGAACATGATAAGGTAGGATATTCTCATTATTAATTTAAACCACCGCTGGCCAACGAGTCTAAAGGCAGGCGACGGTGGTTTAGTGGTTAACGTCCCGGGCTGACATCCTCGGTATCCCCAGTTTGAATCCTGTTCGTTGAATAAAAAAAATTCATTTCACTTATGATTTTGGCAATCTTTCAGTAGTTCCACTTGAAAGTGCTAAAAAAATGAGGAAAAGAATGTCCGCAGAATCTTTAAATTCATACTGTTATATATATATGTGTCTGGTTGGTGATCACCTAGCTATAAAAATGGACAGTTATTTCATTTATGAATGAATACGAGACACTGTATATAAAAAAGCCTTTGTTTATTTTACTATGTATTTAATATACACACTTCAACACAATGACGGCGGTGGGGGTTCTTGGTACAGGTGGGTGGCAAACTGTGTCAATTTGTGTCTCGCATCTGTCCGTCTCTCTGCCTGTTCTTTGTTCCTCTCCTCTTTGTATTGATATCTCTTCGACCTTGTAACCTATTTCCAGCTTGTTATTGCACTTTTGCTGGTTTTCAGTCTGATCCCTGACCGACTGACTTCATGGATACAGGTCGCTACAAATCTCGGGATTTCCATTGTTTATTTTCATTTGCCTGGATGTAGCTCAGGTAACCTTTTCCTAGGATCGATCATTCTTTTGATCGCCTGGAACTTCCATTGTTTATTCCCTGCTTGCGTGAACGCAGCTCGCCCGCATCCCTTCTTAACAATACGATATGGCGATGGATCTTCAACTCGTGGATGTGAAATAAATTCGTAATCAGAAATGGATATGCGATTGTATAGTGTCTGTAGGTATTTAGAAACTATTATCGTAATAATTACATCAGCCTTTCTTAGAACTCGGTTCTTATTGTTGACCACTTTACAGTTCAAATAAAAGTCGGTCACTTAAGCTCGTATGCGTAGATCAGTATGTCATAATCATAAGTTTACTATGGCTGTACGTCTCGACATTTAAAAATAAATGTTTTAATTTAAACTATATTTCTCGCGGTTAAAGTTTGCCGTGTGGGTTTGTTGCTTGATAATGGAGTCAGAGATGGCTTCGTGGCCGTGTTCGAATCTCCCGACCGACTGTAATCGTGACACTCCGCACTGATGATTCCCGAAAGGATGAAACACTTGTATCTATAGGCATTAAACAATTATTATATTAATAATTACGTCAGCCCGTTTTAGTTCATATTGTTGAGCACTTTACAATGGAAATCGGTTACTTAAGCTCGCATACGTAAATCATAATGTTATGGTCATTAGATCACTATAGCCGTACCTCAACATTTAAAAATAAATGTTTAAATTTCAAAGGTAATTCATCGCGGTTAAAGTTGGCCGTATGGGTTTGTTTCTTGCTAATGGAGTCAGAGATGGCTTCATAGCTGAGTTCGAATCTCCCGACCGACGGTAATCATGACACTCTGCACTGATTATTCTCGAAAGGGTGGAGCACTAGTGTAAGTAAAAAAATTTAAAATTTAAAAAATATTATAGTAAATAGTTATATGATGATTGCAACGTCTTGTCAGACGAGTGCCACTCCTTCAGACACTTAAAGTCCATGGGTCAAAAAATGACTTCCATCGCCACAGGATCATTTTAATAGACAAATGCCTGAGGGAGTACCTATACACAGTCTTAGCTTTGTACGACAGCTGAGTCTCTTTCTCTCTCTCTCTCTCTCTCGGTTCCAAATGTTGAGATCCAGCAACAAGCAAGAGTAAGATAGCCAGCAACAAGTTAAACTGCAGACCAGCTAAATGCGGATACTGGTCTCCTGCTTTATATTTTTTTTTAAATCAGAGATTTGCTTCTCCTAGGAAGGTTGCCTTCACCACGGCTTACGGGAGCCCCCTCCACCCCAACAAACATATACATACACACAAACACACACGGTGCTAGTTGGTCGTTGACCCCGAAAAAGGGTTCATTCGCCCTTTGTTATATATATATATATATACATACGTACATATATATATATATATATATATATATATATATATATATATATATATGTTTAAATAAAATGGGTTAAGAAATTCCAACGAAAGAAAGATGTATATTTAAATAATGGAGTAGTCACCAACAATGTGTATTTTTTAACATTATTTTATTATTCCGTGTCTTGGTTTTTCATTGAGAATTATGTTTGGATCATTGTAATAATGTTTTTAAGTCATTGAAATCGTTTTTTACGCTCGTTTCAGACGTTCTGTGAAGCGTCCTCGTCAGAAATTATTTTCAAATGTGTTGGAGATGTAAAAATGGTAATTTTCGTAGTTCATTTGAAGTGTTTCCAAGGAGTGGAGGCTTGTAAGTGTTTATTATTCATTGGCATGTTCAATTTTTATTACTTATTTATTGGGCTTGTCCAGGCTGTTGACCTGGTTGTAGTCACTCTCTCTTTCTGCTAGTGTTTTTTTTCTTTTCCTTTAGGGTGGGGTAGTGTGTGTGTGTGTGTGTGTGTGTGTGTGTGTGTGTGTTTGTGTGTGTGTGCGTGTGTGTGTTTGCTTTTATTGGTTTAAGGATGTGTATACTGTTTTATAGTATTATGAGGTTATTTTCTTCCTTAGGAAGCTGACTGTGATCCGAGGTCGTTACTAATGTGTATGTGTGAGAAGGGGGGCAGCTCTTCAGAAATAAGGGTAGGGGTGTTTTCATTCTATTTTGATATTTATTTTTTGGATTCTTGGATTTTAGTATCGTGATTTTTCGTTTTAGTCTTTTCGGGTATTCCTTATATTATGTTTGTTTAGAAAAAGGGGTGTATTTAAAATATGTATAGGGGATTTTTTAATGTTTCTATTTATTTGTCTCCCCATGTGGGTGTGGCCAGACTAAGGATCGGTTCCTAGTGTGGGGGAGATTTTGTTCCCCAGAGGTGGAGGGGGCAATTGGAGCGGTATAGGTATGGGAGAGGGATGATAGAAGGGATGATAGTTGTTTCAGTCATGAGGGGGTTCTCCTCCACTGACTGAGGAGGGAGCGAGGTGTTGGAACAGATAATATACTATGGTTCTAAGTGTTTCCTAGTGTTGTTGGTTTCGAGGTTAAGTAGGGTTGGTATTGTTCAGTGTGTTGTATTAGAAATAGGGGTGTCATGTCTGTGTGTGGTTGTATGTGCGCACGTGTGTGTGTTTTAATGTGTCGGTTCTGATTTATGTGTGGGTGTGTATATATATATATGTGCATGGATGTGCATGCGAGTGTACCTTGCATTTTATGTTTTTGTGTGATGATATTAGGCTCTGTTCAGTTCAGGAGTGAATCTGGTGATGAATTTTTTTTCCTGTTTAAGTAAATAAAAATAATTGTCTGTTTGGAAGATTGGCATTATTTTGAAGCTGTTTCCACTGCATGTGTGTACGTGTTTTGAAACATAGAGGTGTCTGTTATCTGCAATTTTGATGTTGCTCTTATGTAAGGCCACTCCATTGCTGAAATTTTTGGTGGCGCCTATGTAGGATTTGTTGCATGTTGTGCATCTTAATGCATTTACTACATTTCTGGAGTTGCAATTTAGATCCTTTTTTTTATTTTGAATGTTTGTGTTGGGTTTTTGAATGTGTATGTGTTACCTTCTATTATCATGTCAAATACTCCACATCGTGGTTTGTTGCATTTTGTAACCCCTTTTGTAGTATCTGGGACGAGTTTTGAGGAAGTTATGATGCGTTTTAAGTTTTTGGGTTGGCGTTTGCTTTTTATTATTTTTGTTGTTTTAAGTATGTTGTTTAGTTTGTCGTTCTGATTGAGGTGGATAAGGTTTTTTGTTATCTGTGTGAATAGTTCTGGGTTGTTTGTGTTGTGTGTAAAGACGTATGCTAAAATTTGCTGTGTGTAATTTTGTGGAGATCTATATGAAAAGGTGCATTTTCATGGGATCTTAGTATATGTAGGCTTAGATGCGTGTTTGATAGGGACCTAAATGGCAGGAGTATGTATTTAATTAAGGAGGTCTAGTAAGCAATGCCTGCAATTTATTGATGTTTCTTGTTTTTTAGGAGTTCATATGGATCTTTAAATTTAGTGATAAAGAGTTTTTCATTGTAACAAAGGAAACAAGAGATGATAAGTGATTGACGAGTTTTGTTTTTTCTTTTGTTTTTTTTGTTTTTTCAGAATTTGGTATTTGTGAGTTGGTGTTAAGTTTTTTCCTATTAATTCACTATGATTCGCAGCCAATGATGTCCTATCACTATACTTTGGATTCATGGAGGAACTTAGGTCCAATGTATCTTTGCTTGAAAATATTGCTAGTTTGACCTGTATAGAATATGTTCGTGGCAAGGTCCTCCTCTTCTAAAATGTCAGCAAGGGTGGATATAAAAAATAAGTTAGAGTATACAGACCCTGCAAAGCAAACACCTATATTTGAAAAAAAACGTAAAAGAAAAATCATTTGGTTTACCCCTCCTATCTATCAAATAGTTCAAACAAGCCTAGAAACAAAATTCTGAAATCTGATTAAGCTACACTTTCCCCTACAATATACTCCACAACATATTTAATAAAAAACACTATTAAATTAAGATATAGTTGCAATAATAACTTAGAAAGAATAGTAAAAAACTACAATAAAACTTTAAATGATTAAACATGTAACAAAAGTAAGAAACTAAAAAAATGTAGTTGTAAAGATAAATCGAATGTTTCACTCAAACACAACTGTCTGAGAACCTCGTTTATATATTTGTAAATTTACATTTGTAGCCTCTAAGCAGAGCGTGTAAATGAACAGATTAATGAATATACACACACATACATATATATATATATCCATATATATATATATATATATATATATATATCGCGCAGATCATCATTTAATAATTAGATCACTTCTTGACAGACGTTAAAAATATTTAATAAGAATAAATATTTAATTTCAACTTAATTTCTCGCGGTTGACGATAGCCTAATGGTCCAGGTCCTTGCTAATGAAGCCAGACATGACCTCTGTTGCCGAGGTTCGAATCTCCAGACATGCGTTAATCGTAACACCCTGCACTGAAGATTTCCGAAAGGATGAAACATTAGTGTCCGTGGGTATTTAATTATTGTAGTAAATGTGTTTCTTATCGTTGAGCACTTTCATTTGAAATAAAAGTCGGTCAACTTACCTCATATGCGTAGATCGTCATATAATGATTAAATCACTCTGACTGACGATAAAATCATTTAATAAGAATAACTATTTAAATTCAACTGTATCTCTCACGGCTGAAGGTAGCGAAAGGTTCGGGCCCTTTCTAATGAAGCATACCTGACTTCTGTTGCCGGGGTTCGAATCTTACGACTGGCGTTAATTGTGACACACTGCACTGATGATTTCCGAAAGAATGAGACACTATTGTCTGTAAGTATTCAATAGTTATTATAGTAAATAATCTCTCTCTCCCTATATATATATATATATATATATATATATATATATATATATATATATATATATATAAAATATTCGTTGGCAGAACTCGGATACGTGTATATATTTTGCCCATTAGCCTTAAACCAGCCCCAGTTTGAAAGTGTTTTAGTTCGTCCATGATGTATAACTTCGTGTCGCACACATTCACATGTCATCATTCGTTGCGGCAAACATGTGCTTAGCATGCAGGTTCAAGAAGACATATTTCGAAAGGCTGCTGCTACAACATTACGTAGTGAAGAAACTTGTCGCCTACTGCCAGGCGAGTTGATTTACGTGAAAGGTTGAATTTCCCCCAGTGAATTAAACGCGCCCCCAGACAGCAACCTGGAAATTACTCCGATTCAGCACGGGACATACAGCGCCTAGCCTTCGTAAGTGGTCACACATGTCGTACTGGTCAGGTTCCTCGTTGGGCCTAACTTCAATTATCTAGCGAGAACCTGTGTGTTAACGAGATCGTACCATATATATATATATATATATATATATATATATATATATATATATATATATATATAGTGTTATAATGGAATATATCCAGAGGAAATCCGGGTATGAGAGCTCAATGTGGTAAACAGAGCAATAAGATAAAAATTATAACACGGAAATTACATAATTGTCGATGCAATAATTTATTTCAACCTTATGGTATTTTCAAGCATCTAAATCAGACAATTACATTTTTGATACTGAAAAAAAGAAAAGAAAAGATCGGGCTTCGACCCTCCAAAAAAAAGTATTAAGTGGATTGCTACTACCACCACCTTTGGTTTTTTGAGGGTCGAAGCCCGATCTTTTCTTTTCTTTTTTTCAGTATCAAAAATGTAATTGTCTGATTTAGATGCTTGAAAATACCATAAGGTTGAAATAAATTATTGCATCGACAATTATGTAATTTCCGTGTTATAATTTTTATATATATATATACATATATATATATATATAGTGAGAGAGAGAGAGAGAGAGAGAGAGAGAGAGAGAGAGGGTGAGCCAAAAAAAACCCAGAGAACATTCAATTGTTTTTCTGAGCGTTTTACAGTCGACGGAGAAAAAAGGAAAAAGACCCTAATGTTTTAATGTGATGTTTTGAATATAATAAACTAGTTATGACCAAAGTTCCATTTCATTCGGACAAAACACTAAGAAACGGGGCCTAACTAGAGTTGGGGCCCGATTTTTGGGGGTCAGGCTGTATATATATATATATATATATATATATATATATATATATATATATATATATATATATATACCTATCAATTAAGAGTGCACAATAAAAAAAGACCCAAATATATTATTTTTATTTATATAGACAAATATTATATAGTTGATAATCCTAGCAATTTTTTGAAATTTTTAAGTAAGTCAGATGTATCTGCCTTACTTAAAAATTGATAGGTTTATTTATGGTGTCTTTTACATATAAAAAAAAACACCCAATACTTTTGCTGATGAGGAGACTTTGTTTAAAAACACTACATGTCAAAATTATTGTCCGTCGCTTAATGTCTATTACAATAAAAACATCGTTTCCGAAAACGATCGTACAAATTATTGACTTTGTTGTTGTTCCTTCTTATGAAACAGATTTTTAATTTTTAATTCTAATTTCAATTTTAAATTATCAATCACATTACTAAATATATATATCAGAGAGGCGGTAGCACTCTCTATATAGGGATGGCCCGTACACGCCTATATACGCCTATAAAACAAAACTATCCAAATCTCAACTAAAATCAACTTATAAGTTTCAAAAAGCACATATTCTTACAGAGAAGCGTCTTACGAATCCAGCGAGTGTCAGAACGTCGGTTAAAATGTCAAAAGAGAGCAAAAAAAAGGGTAAAAAAATGGCCAATTGTTCTTCTTTCTTCTTTCTTCTTCTGTTTTCTTCTTTCTTTTGAGACGATGTATCTCGGTGTACGAACGGTCTCTGACAACAGTTCAAGCATCAATCGACTGCTCTTTACACGGAGAAGTGCAGTGACCCATCGCATTTTAGCTAACTCCGTAATTAAATAAGATTACGTGTAATAACAAGTTTTAAACACTATATACCCAATGTAGACAGACCACTTCGAACACGGAACTTCTCTCAAAAGGGACAGCTCCAAATAATACACCGGATGCTCACAGACGTTCCAGTTTGCCAGTGGCCTATATTTCTTGGACGCTGAATATTTGAGGTGAACGTTAAGGTTTTTTCTTTAAACAGTAACCCACCAGCGTTAATGAAACCACGAAATCTTTATCTCAGTTGATCAAAATTGTTATAAGAGTAACATATCAGCAAGTACGACGTCAAAAAACAATGTTATAAAAACAAATAATTCTTCAGATTTTGGACTGTAAAATATGTACAAAATGTCAATGCTGTGACCAGGATTCGAACCTAGGTTAGCACGGCCACAACGTGGGGTCCTAACCTCTAGACGATCACGGCTAACACTGACGTCTGTCGCTCTTGGCAGAAAGACACATGACTACTGTCAAACTATTGAAAAATAAGGAGGAAACTTGAAATTCTCACGCATGCGCAAAAATACACTATAGCAACCATTGTTAAATGCAGCTGAATCTCTTCGCTCGCTAAGAAAAGTAGATCAGACCAGTTTTTCTAAGAACTCACCAAAAGCCAAAGGAAATAAGTTAAATTAACCGTAAAAGAAACTGCAAGAAAGTCATCTTCTAAGAACTCACTGGAAGCTGACCAAAAAGAATCAAAATCCAAGCCCTAGCCACAAAAATAACTAGATATTGTGGCTACTATACACAATCTACTAATAAAAACAAGTAAGTTTTCTTAAATAAACTACAATAAATTAACCAAGTAACCTCACACTGTCACTGATAAGGACTTCATATAAAGATAACAACTACACTATTGGTATATATACCGTTCCACACTTTAACTATTGGTGACGGGGCAGTATCTCAATTCTACGAGAGTTGTCTTGCTATAAGATAAGTGATATTATAGTAAGATACACATAAGTGTTATATGTTTACATTTAATAAAAAAATGCCAAAGTCAGCACGTAGTAAAAAGCTCAGAGAAATATAGACTATGAAAAAAACAAAGTCAAGGTATTATCTGAGCAAAAAGAATACTATCAGAAAAATGCTGAAATAATAAAAATTAAGTATCATGCAAATCCTGAGGCAAAGAAGGCTGCCTCACGTGCTGACTCAAAAGCACGGTATAACAGGGATCCCGAGGGGAAAAAACTGCCTCACGTGCTCTTTATAACAAAGAACCAGAAAAAAAAGAAGGCTGCCTCACGTGCTGAGTCAAAGCACGGTATAACAGGGATTCTGAGGAGAAAAAAGCTGCCTCACGTGCTCTTTATAACAAAGAACCAGAAAAAAAGAAGCCTGCCTCACGTGCTCTTTATAACAAAGAACCAGAAAAAAAGAAGCCTGCCTCACGTGCTGACTCAAAAGCACGGTATAACAGGGATTCCGAGGGGAAAAAAGCTGCCTCATATGCTCTTTATAACAAAGAACCAGAAAAAAAGAAGCCTGCCTCACGTGCTGACTCAAAAGCACGGTATAACAGGGATTCCGAGGGGGAAAAAGCTGCCTCACGTGCTCTTTATAACAAAGCTGCCTCATGTACAAACTATTATAAATATAAATATCAAAAACTGCCAAATCTTTGCCAAAACGCCAAAGAATGAACCAAGAAAAATTTAATAGTGAAGGTATGAACATTTTAGAACTTTATAATACTCTAACTGTTTTATCAGAGAGGCGGTAGCACTCTCTATGTAATATAGAACCGATGTAGGACCAAGAGGCAACTCCTAAGGCCCAAAACCCAAAGACCTAAAACCCAGCAGGAAGCGACCTGCTACTAATAGAGGCGGCAATAAGCCGCCTCCTAAAAAAGACAATACTATCATGAATGTAAGTTTAAAAATAAGACTGTAAGTAAAAATACTAATTAACAAGAATAAAAAAGCATTGGAAATGCAAAAGGATATAGGGATGGTATGTCAAAAAGTATACAAACAAGATAGCTATGAATGGCTAGGCACATGGAAATAGAATTGCATCCAAATATAGCCCTATAGCTTTTTACAACCGTAATTATGGCACGGAATGAAGATTGGAGAAAAGCTATAGGGCTATACTTTGGATGCAATTCTATTTCCATGTGCCTAGCCATTCATAGCTATCTTGTTTGTATACTTTTTGGCATACCATCCTATATCCTTTTGCATTTCCAATGTTTTTTTATTCTTTATATATATATATATATGTATATACATTCATATATATGTACATATACACATGGGCATGTGTATATGCTAATACACATATGCATATATATGTGTATAAACATATGCATGTGTGTATGTGTGTGTGTTGAAAAACTATTTTGATTTGAATCTGGTTCACGACGGGACTGGAATTCCAAATAACGGCTATTAAATTTGGTCGATAAGAGTTTGTGTTCCGTTAGCGCATCTTTTACGGAATATGTATCATTCGTTTAATTTGCAACATCGATTTAACTCAGAGGTGAAAACGATGTCGCCGAGAAACAATATAATGTCTCTCTGTAATTGTCATGTTTCACATTTGTTTACTGCAAGCCACGAGAAAGAAAAGAAGGGAATAAAAATGTACGGATTTTTATTCGTAAGACGCGGCTATTTCTATCTGAGCTGTGTTAGATTGACGAAAATGTAATCCCGAACATAAACGTGACAGACCAATGACAACTGTCTTGCAAGCTTAAATGCACGGTCGTGAAATATGACAGCTTTGTTATGTTAAAGTATGAGTCGGTGTTAAAAACTGTTCGAAAGGCTTGTCAAGCGGGTGTAATTGGAACCGTTCTAAACTCATCGTCTTTAGGTTTTGGTTTCAATCTCAGTTCGAGGATATTTTTTTACTACAACAATGAACTGTTTAGAAAATACATAATACTCGCATACACATGTCTCAGTTTATTTCTGTATTTTTTTAATTGTTTACATCATTTATTTTTCTAAAGCAAATTAACGTTGCGTTTTATACCTACAGTATTTCTGTTTATAATCAATAAGAATTCTGCATTAATTAAAATATAATATTTATGCATATTTTACCACCGGGCAACGTCGGGCGGTCTGCTAGTCTATATATCTATAAAAGTGAAATTGTCTGTGCGTCTGTATGTGTACATTTCCCTCCCAAATTATTTTGTCAGTTTTCAGTCTACAGACTCGAGTTTTGACATAAGGGCTATTGAGATTTGGGAAAATCTATTTAAACGGTTTTCGGCCAGAAATTTGGCTGATAAGAGGTCAAAGTTCAACGATTTGACCTTTGAAAACTCTACCAAACGCCTTTGCTAATTTTGGGTATAAACACTTGATATTTTTAGATGTAGGTTCCTGGGACATGGATCAAACATTTACACTTCATTTGAGGCCAAAATAAAAAAAAATATTATGGGGTCAAAATTGGGGTAAATTTAAAAACAAAATTGACCGCCTCATCCAATTTTGGTCTAGACATTTGAAATTTTACATAAAGTGTATTCAGACATAGGGCAAGCCTTTTAATCGGTTTTTGGTCGAGAATTTGACCAAGGGGTCAAAATATAAAGGATTTAACATTTGCGGTTTCTAGCAAACTCTTCAGCCACTTTTGGGTCTAAACATTTAAAATTTACATAAAGGGTATTTAGGCATGCCGCATGGTTTTTAATCAGTTTTAGGCGAAAATTTGGCTGCTAAGAGGTTAAAGTTTAAAGAGCTGGCCTTTGCATACTCTGCTAAACTCCTCCGCCAAGTTTGAATTTAAAACAGTTGAAATGTTAGATGTAGGTTACTTAGACAAAAGTCAAACTTTTTAATATATACATATACGTATGCACATAAAGTTATAAAGTGTACATAGGGCACGAGCACAGCCGGGCTGGACGGCTAGTATTCTATAAAACTGAGAATATGTGTGTGGAGATACTTCTCAACCTATATTCTGAACGAATTTTTAATCTAAAAACTTGAATTTTTTTATAGGTTTTTCAGACATGTAAAAAATTTTCAATCGGTGTTCATCCTTGAAAAAAGGCGACAAAGGAGTCAAAACTGAAAAAGTGGTACTTGGGACTCATTCGATTTTATCCGTTTGTTTACTGTACCACAAGATATGAAAACACTTTTTTTAAAGATCTTGTGTTGCATAAAGCAATCCCGAACGATGAAAGTTAGGATAGATTAGTTTGTTGAGATTAAAATTGCTATTGAAAAAATTGTTTACATTGGAATAAACTACATAAAAAATAAATACGTTTTGGAATAACAATAATTTAAAAATAACTTAATGGTGAACAATCTGACGCAAAGGTAACTTTAAGCTGACGAAGAATGATACTAAGGAGGATACGCGGTTTGTGAGAGTTTTAGTTGAGTTTAGTTTTTGGAGCCAGTGAGAGTAGATGAGATTTCCAAAATAACCGAGGAATTGGATCGAGGCAAAATCTTAGAGATGTGATTTAGAACCGTTGTTCTAACTTCTAGGATATGGGGCTCTTCCGAAATGAAGACCTGTATGTATATATCTTGTGGGGACATACACCCCCTTATAACCGCTATGATGGACTTGTCCATTAGGCATATAATCAGCAAGTCTAGACCGCTCAATGAGATCTATCCCGGATGTCGTACAGAGACGACTCCCCACGGACCTTACTAACCTTTTTTTTTACCACCAGCCCTAGTTTGATATAAATGGTCTTCTTATTCTCACCAAGTCGCCGTATTCCTATTTTCACCCTTTCCGGCTCCTACTACAATATATTATCAGCGTTTCGGGTTAGTCACTCTTTCAATGAAGTTGAAACATTATTTCAATCCAATGATCCAAACAGCTGACTCGACTAACATGGAAATCTTTTGAAAAAAGGTATGATCCCATTTGATGTTTTTACATCTCAACATTTAGAATGTACATCGATTTCAAACACACTCATGAATAGACGATCACATGTATACACATTTCATAAAAAGGAGTATTTAAAAACTCGTCTCTTTCCCGCGACAATATAACATACACCGTCTTGCTAACGTTTATATACACACGACAATATAACACGAGTCCTGTTTATCAAATAGTTATCGTACTTCACTCTCTGTTTTTAGGTTTGAGTTTCGATCTCAGCTCGAGTATTTTTTTATTTTCCAAATGTGAACTGTTGAGGAAAAAAATATAATACTCGCATGGAAATGCTTCAGTTTCTTTCCGATTTTACTTCATTTTGTAAGGAGTGTAACGTTACGTTTAATACCGGGCAACGCCAGGTACATCTTGTAGTCTGATCTATATATCTATAAAAGTGAAAATATGTTTGTGAGCAAATTTCTCGACTTATATACTCAACAATTCGTGAACTACAGACTTTAAATTCAGACATGTGGAAACATTTGTATCCGTTTTTATCCGGGAAAAAGGGCTGCTAAAAAGTCGGAGTTAGAAAATTGATACGTTGGCTTCGTCGGATTTTTATCCCTTTGTCAACTATTTCACGAATGCGCATGCGCAAACGGAAAACATGACAGCCTCTTTATGTCAAGAATAAGTGGATTTGAAAACACTTTTTAAAGATCATGTCAAGCGGATCTAAAAAAAAAACATAACGCTCGCATGTACATGTCTTAGTTTCTAGCAGTATTTTTTTCATGTTATCGTGCTTGACTCACTCCATTTAGGTTTTGGTGTCGACCTTAGCTCGAAAATCATTTTGTTTTTTACTTCAACCATCCACCGTAGCCCCTGATCCCCTGGAGGGGCATAGGCCATCTACAACTTTGTAGATGTTTTTGTAGCAAGGAGTTCTTTTTACAGGGTGAGGGTGCTGGCCCTACGCCCAACCTTCCAGAAGGTACATACAGCGCCTAGCCTTTCCAAATGGTCACCTCTCTAGTACTGGCCAGACTCAACGTTGCTTAACTTCCGTGATCTGGCGAGAACCGGTGTCTCAACGTGATTGTGCCGTACTTTTCACTTCAATGAAGTGGGTATATCGAGTGGTTGACCTCTGTGTCCAAGCACTGGCATGAGAAGTTATTTCCATGACAGGTGCTCGCCTGGACTCCAATCTCTGGTCCCCCTTGCCAATCTTTTACGAAAAACACCCGTCTAGCTGAATCCACTGTCAAACATTTTCCCCACTCTTTATCTGTGCCTTAATCAAAACGTAGATTCCATGAACAAAGCTTCTTTCTTAGAACACCACGCCTGTGGAACTCTGTTCCGTCTGCCTGCTTCCCACCTGACTACAACCTGGATGTCTTCAAGTCCAACATAAACAAATTACTGATGAAGTAAGTAGACACTTTATTAAATCTCCACACTAACATACTGTAATTGCAATAACCCTTATCCCTGAGTGGCTTCCGGGCCTTGATAAGTGGTGACCACCTTGTAAAAAAAAAGAAATAAATAAAAGTTGACTGCGAGAAGACTATATAGGTGGACGCAGTGCTTAACCCTGTTTCACATCTCCGAGAAAACAGATGTATTGTTTTTCTGGGAACTTCTACGACTTCAGCAACTCTAACATCCGATCTACTTACTAGTCTGTCGCAACTTGATGGATTATTATATGTACATGTATAACAGGTATATACAGTCAAAATCATGTATGTATAATACATACGCGCAATGTCGTCATAATGGTGTATATACAATTGTTAATTTATAAATTCATCGACGTAGTGTCTTTTCATGTATGTATAATATCGATTGATTGTCATGGATGTATATAACATACCAATATGTCAATTCGATAGCTGCGTACGTGAGCGTGTAGATTAGTGTTTAATAATAATTCAATTAATCATGACAGTTCTGTAACGAACTACTAGGCTAAGCAAATACTTGCATTTGTGTGTAGCGCACGAACAAAGGGACATACCTTGCGTTCATAATTCCTTTTGTTCTTCGACGATTTTCACCCCACTTAAATATTTGTACGGAAGATACTTTCAACGACCAATGAAACATGAAGTTAAACACACGACAACTTTTATTTAACTTCCATCCCAATCTATTTTTTACATATTGGCTGTAGCGTCCTATTAGCACCCAGGACGTAAAATGACGAGTTATCGCCAAGAGAATTTCGCAGTAACTTATAATCAACTTATTCTTCTCGATTCGGTTGTAATCCCAATTAAATAAAAAGTACGTGTATTCTGTAGAATGACGACTTTTGTAAGTTTTAGACTATGCTGATTTAGAAAATCCCATTCAATTTTTGCGGAGACAAGTACTTTTAGAGATCACTAGCTGGCAGGTTTGTACGCATGCGCAATAAACAATTCTACTTCTCTACTACCAACACTGCAACACCCCATTTTTTTGCGTTTGCTGGTGGGGATATTGATTACGATTATCACGGTAAAATTTAGGAGAGATTTTTCCCGCCTCCCCAAAGAAAAGGCAGTTTTCAACACCGACAGCAATTCTAAACACGGGATGTTGGGGTGTCTATTCCGAACGCTGTTCTTAAGATGGCGAAGTTTGTGGTGTCTATTCTGAAAGCCATTGTTAACATGGGGAGTTTAGATGCCTATTCCGAAAGCCGTTCTTACCCAGGAAATACTCAAAGAAGGTAAGTGAAAAAAGCCATAATTGTTTTTTTTTTTACACGTTAATATAAAACGACTTAAAAGTGGAAATTAATTCAATACTATTGGTGGAAAAGTTGAAAAGAGGAAGACTTTAACAACCAACGAAAACACCTGAGACTGCTACAACTGATTTCGAATTTAAAACTTCTGTTTTTACTTTCTATTATTATTCTAATGAACCATTTTTCGTAATTTTATTAATTAAAACTGATTTACGCATCCCTTAATTGCTTTTCGTAGATTAGAACGGTACCTGCAGTGAAAGCCAGATTATTACATTTCGGCCATGGCCGCCAGTTTCCGCAATTGTTTAGGGACAGCAGTAGTCACCATCAACAACCGTAGTTTACTTTTTTGCCAGGAGGGAAGGCTTCGCCGGTTACCGGGTCATACTAGTATATATATATATATATATATATATGTGTATGTGTGTGTGTGTGTGTGTGTGTGTGTGCGTGTGTGTGTGTGTGTGTGTGTGCACTACAGCACTGATAATTCCCGAAAGGATAATACACGAGTGTCTGCAGATATTTAATAATTATTATAGTAAAGAATTATGCATATATATATTATTATTATTATTATTTGGGGTAAACAGTTACATATGGTCGCTCAAATAGACATCTGTTTCAGTCAAAGATTTGTAGCGACTATATGTAACTGTTCACCTCAAATAATAAAAATAGTTTGCTCTTTTTATTGAGCACTATTTCCTCGTTGTCTTCATTAGTTCTCACTTTTGAACACCTCAAACCTTAATTATATATATATATCTTTATATATATCTTTATATATATATATATATATATATATATATATATATATATATATATCTTTATATATATATATCTTTATATATATATATATCTTTATATATATATATATCTTTATATATATATATCTTTATATATATATATATATATATATATATATATATATATATATATATATATATACCGTATGTGTGTGTGTTTTAGTGAATGCCTGTATATCTGTGGGCGTAATATATTTCATTTAAATCCCAGAATTATTCATAATATGTTTTTCTTTTCTCTATTTTATATTTTTATTTAAATTTTCTGTCATTTAAATTCATTCAGAGAGTTTTTTTTAAGCGTTCCTAAAAGACATAATATAAAATTCAGTAATTTTACGGCCTGTTTATTATTCGGAAATAACTTTGGATATTTCTTCAAAAAATCAGTCGAAAAGAAAATCTCGCGTCGAAAAAAATGCTAGGTTCTACTGTGATAAGATCGCAACTAAAGGATCGTAATATTCGCAGAGCCAACCGGCTATGGAGAATCGGGTTGCATTCGTTGATAACGATTTATGAATGAAAGGTTCCCGAACGTAACGTTCAAAATTCTGAAACAAGATGATGGTTCTTTTGAAATCAATATCCCAAATAAGGAAATAGGAACATCACGGGAAAAAAAGTAACCTCGGGAAAAATCAGCATCATCGTGAAAGATATCAGCAAAACATCAGCTACATCAGGAAGACGTAGAAAACAAATTACGTCATTTTTAAACACTATAAATAAGTAAAATAAAATATGCATTGTATACGTTCATAATAATAATAATAATAATAATAAGCACATTGTTCTCTATGGTTCGTAAAGACACCTGAATGGTAGATATACTAACGTTCACATGAAAATGTACCATAATGTGCTGTGACGTTGCGTAGACACAAATCGGTGCCGTGAAATAGAAAGAGGAGCAGTCGGAGGTAGCAGGACTGGTGACGTCACGAGGAGTGAGCAGCAGGAGAGAAGACAGGAGAGTGGCGTGGAGGAGTTGTAAGGCCAGAACAGCAGGAGAAAGACAGCAGACGATAATGAATTCTCTGTCAAAATTTTTAATGGGAAGTATAGACAGGTAATAAAAAAAAGGTGAGTTCAATGTATTTCTTTTATTTGTTTGGAGCTTCGATAGGGTCGACAGACGAGAAGAAGAACGGAATGAGAACGCCCTTCTTAACGTGAATTCCGCGTGACCAACCACCGTTCCGACATTAAAAAAGACTACCGTAAAAACAACAAACGGTCATTTACTTATTCTATGCCCAGACAACAACATGGCAAAAAAAGGAAAGAAAGACAGACATACTGAAGATGAAGTTTTGCTTCGAAATATATTTATGAATTTTAATATAAATTCCAAACAAAATAAATGTCTGTTTATTTTGTAATAATGCGTTGTTTTTGGCTTCAAACGTATATAATACGTATTTATTTTATTCAAACTCAACTAGCGCCTCTAAGGAACAAAAATCTTAACTATTAATACGTGTTTATATTATATTTCTTTCAAATCTGTCAATTTGTTTGTCTATTTACCCTTTTTTTCAGCTAGCAGATAAGGAAAACATCATCATATAACTAGCAGGTAAAGGTGGCGATATAGGAATCCTGAAGAAAACACACACTTTAAGGAAATATAAAGAGTAATACCAGACAAAAATAGATAGACCAATGAAAACAACAGAACTGTAAACAAAACCATTGAAACTTTTAACAAATCTTCAAAAAATCTTATGAAAATCGATAAAAAAATTCTATTGAATACCAAATCTTCAAAAAATCACCAGCCACTCTTTATCTGTTCCTGATTGTCTTCAAGTCCAATGTAAACAAGTTCTTGATGAACCGTCTCATTAATTAATCCAATTTACGAAATTCACAGTACTTATGTTTACTCTGCTATAATCACATTGCCTGATGTAGACGCATTAATCCTTATCCTCGAGTGGCCTCCAGACCTTGATAAGCGGTGATTCCTGTGTAAAAAAAGCCCGTTATTTCCACATTATATAGCCTTCCTTAGACTCATAAATCGGACATCCCTGTGCCCTCTATGATATTCGGCACGAATGTCTATTTAGAAATGTTACCGTTTACTCTTTATGCACATAAAAACGTGACATTGGGTTAGCCCTTCTCGACAACACTCTAATATAAATCAAACTTATCACTTACATGTATTTTTTCAGTGGCATAATAATGACTACAAGTATAGCACGCTACCCGGTCACTGGTGTGTGACCGACCTACGTGTTACCCTAAATGTTTTAGAAACGGTCCCATGAGGGTCAGAGTATCAAGAGAAAAAGCATACTCGAGATGTTGGATGCAAGTGTGTTGCTCCATTCTCTCAAGATAATATGGTGGGATTCTGGTTGGAATCTTCTTTGTCTTCAGGCCGCTTCGTTCGGACTTGAGGCAGACATTCAATAAAAACACAACAACGCACGACTCAATTGTAAAATATAAGATCTTAACTATTTTATTTTATAAAATTTATGTCATATATATATATTGCAATGTTAACATACAATTTACAGATCATAAAATTGATTTTTCACCATTATTTCTTTAACCTTAACTTGTGTTGAGGGAGAGGGGATGTCCTCCCCCTACTTAACGCAAAGATTTAACAGATTTATTGTTTTACATATTTATAACGCGATCAGCCGGCCACGGGTGTGTGACCGACCCACGGGTTACACTAAATATCTTAGAAATGGTCCCATGATGATGTGACGATAAGCCAGTCAATAGGGTGAATATCAAGCGGAAAAGCATGAGATGTTGGATGTGCGTTTGTAGCTCCTTCATTCTGGTGACATTCTGCCTGAAATCTCCTTCGTCTTCAGGCTCGCGTCGTTTTGTCAGACATTTATGGCAGACACAGAAAACACAAAACACAGGTTGCGATTTATATGAGAAATAAATAAAATAGTTATTTCATAAAATTTATACAATATATATATATACTAGCATGAGTGCCCGGCTTTGCCCGGGTGTTTGAAGGTGAGCAAAAAAAAAATTTAATTTTGTTTAACTTTGACCTCTATTTCGACCCCTTAACATTTATTGTTTTTGGTTCAAATCAAGTTATTAAGTTAGATCCATGTCCAAGGAACCTATATCTAAAATTTCAAGTGTTTAGTCTGTTTGGAGGTGTATGCTGAGCAAAAAAAAAAAAAACGGTCTATTTTTTTTTAATTTGACCACTATTATGACCCCTTAACATTTATTGTTTTTGGTTCAAATCGGGTTATTAAGTTAGATCCATGTCCAAAGAACCTATATCTAAAATTTCAAGTGTTTAGACCCAAAATTGTCTGAGGAGTTTGGTAGAGTTCTTAAAGGTCAAATCGTTGAACTTTGACGCCTTAGCAGCCAAATTTGTGTGCGAAAACCGATCCCATGGATTTTCCCAAATCTCAGTACCCTGTATATCAAATTTCGAGTCTGTAGACTAAAAATTGATAGAGTTATTGCGTAGGGAAATGTACACAGACATACATACAGACAGACAGACACACAGACACAGAGACGTTCACTTTTATATATATATATATATATATATACTAGCATGGGTGCCCGGCGTTGCCCGGGTATTTGGAGGTGTATGTTGAGCAAAAAAAAAAAATAATAAAAAGCGGTCAATTTCTTTTAATTCTGACCCCTATTATGACACCTTAGAATTTATTGTTTTGGACTCAAATCAAGTTATTAAGTTAGATCCATGTCCAAGGAATCGATATCTAAAATATCAAGTTTTTAGACCCAAAATTGTCGAAGGAGTTTGGTAGAGTTCTCAAAGGTCAAATCGTTGAACTTTGACCCCTTAATCGCAAAATTTCTGGCCAATAACCGAACACAAAGGTTTTCCCAAATCTCAGTACCCTGTATATCAAATGTTGAGTCTGTAGACTAAAAATTAACAGATTTATTTTGTAGGGAAATGTACACACAGAGACACTTTCATTTATATATATATGTATATATATATATATATATATATATATATATATATATATATATATATATATATTACAATATTAGCATACAATTTACTGATCATACAATTGATTTTCACTATTACTTTTTTTAAAACTAACTAACCTTAACTAATGTTGAGGGAGAGAGGATGCCCTCTCTCCTCATTTACGGAGAGACAAAAGTATATGTCTTACCCCATGCTGTCCGGACGAAAGAGAAAGAGAGAAAAGGAAGGGAATTATGGTATTGCATTCTGTTTGCCTATGTATCCCTCCACCTACATCCAAATCGCATCCTGTCATGCAGGGGGGGGTGTTAACAATCACCACAACCGGGACTCTAAGATATAGTGCAACAGAAACAACATTTCGGTCTCCCTATGGGTAACCCTCTGAGCGGAGTAGTATCCTTTCTATTCTTAGTATATGGCACTTTCAAGTGGAGATTACCTCCAAAAACAGAATACTTTAGTTATATGGACACCAGTTTAATTTTTCTCCCTGATCCACGCACACAGAGTATATTTAAAACAAATTAGACTCAGTTGAAAAACCCATAAAATACTGATGAAACAGAAAACAATCACCCAATACCATTTCTAGAAATACTGATAATTAGTGTTCGGACGATAAATCGGAATTGGGAGTCAGAAAATCGGACCTTTTTGGAGTATCGGAATCGGAATCAGAAAAATGTTAGCCCATTTTCCGATGCCAAAACCGATTCCTTTAATTATGTTTTTTTATTTGATTTTTGTTTAGGAAAAAATCTTCCACTGCTTGTAGTAATGATAAAATAATAAATATTCATTGATTTAAAATTCCAGTAAGACTAAAATTTCTACATCAACACCACACAAGTATGTTTTTACGTTTGAGAAAATGTCTGCGCATTTATCATATGTATTTTACGGTAATCAGGACAAAATATCACTTTTATGATTAAATATTTAGAGATTTATAAAGAATCGGAATCAGAATCGGTAATCGTATCGGAATCGGGAAGAAAATTGGAATCGTCCAATCACTACTTATAATAAAATCCAAAATAAACTGTCATCGCAAAACTACACACGCAATGATATCGTACACTTCTACTCGCACCATAACCCTACTCTTATATAAAAGGAACTTTGTGTGTGTGTGTGTGTGTGTGTGTGTGTGTGTGTGTGTGTGTGTGTGTGTGTGTGTGTGTGTGTGAAAGTTCGTTCTCTATTCGCTCGAAAACGGCTGGGCCGATTTTTCTTAAATTTCACTCGAAGGTAATTTACTGACAATTTTTTTTTAGGTTTGTATTTGGTACGTATTTATTAAATATCGATAATCGATAATAAGGAAAAACCGATCAAAGAAGGCACAAGTGATTTTGACCAAAGTTAACACTCTTATACAGCCTAACATCACAAATACATTTGAGAAGCTTTATTACTACGCAACCCGAAAGATCCGACATATAAAATTAACAGTAGCTTCTTTGATATGACAGAGGCGCGTTCAAAATGAATGTTCCTGTTTAGAGCATAATGGAACCATGATAGTTAACTTTTTCATTTTTAACTTTAGTGCAATCCGTTATCTCTCTCTCTCTCTCTCTCTCTCTCTCTCTCTCTCTCTCTCTATATATATATATATATATATATATATATATATATATATATATATATATATATATATAAAATCAACAGTAGGTTCTCTACATTGCAATGTATATTAATATACTCTGGACTAATTCACAGCAATAAATCGATTTGAATACAAACTTGACCATTTTACCGATGACAATAAAATATGAGAACGCGAAACTGTCGTTCATCATTATTTTATCCCGGACAACGCCGGCACTTCTCGCTACTAAAAAATAAAAACTAGATTGATAATCAATTTCTTTCTACGCATATTCAGAAATTGTATTCCAGAATATTCTGGACGAAGAATTTAAAAAATTGCATTACGCCACGTATTTTACCGGGTGAAACAATAATATTGCCGCCCACGATAATGTGACATGATTCCATTTCCGTTTAATGAAAATCGGCTTTTTTTTTGTTGTTGCAGACCATCTACTCTTTGACGAGTTGTGTACAAATCCCAAGATCGATAGAAGCAATTTATCATGTTTGAAAGTGACACAACGTTTAACGAGCGGGATCAGAGATGCGCCGCTGTAGAGTCATGCTCCCTCTCGATACAAGTTACGACAGCAGGACCATTGTCGGCACCCTCAATATGCATTAATAACAGAGACGTGATGAAAACAAAGTTTTCGCCACGGTTATGATCTTGGGTGTGGTTTCAAGTGAGGATCACATCATGCCAGCTAATATCTTCGAAGTCGGCTGAAAGTGTACTTGGATGTAATGAAGATTGTGTGTGTGTGTGGCCGTAAGCCTCAGCACCGGTCCACAAGTCAGAGAAACTCAGGCTTGGTTTAAGAAGGTATGCTAGGAATTTTTTTTTTTTTTTTTTTTTTTTACACAGTGATCACCACTTATCAAGGCCCGGAAGCCACTCAGGGATAAGGGTTATTGCAAGTACATTACGTTAGTGTGGAGATTTGATGAAGTGTTTACTTAAGGGGGCGGTTCATTAGGAAGTTGTTAACATTGGACTTGAAGACATCCAAGTTGTAGTCCGGTGGGAAGCAGGCAGACGGAACAGAGTTCCACAGGCGTACCGTTATCTCACTAGCCCTCCTTCTCCCCATATCTGAACCTGCTGGACTTCTTCGTTTGGACGTCGAGAGCATCACCTACATGACCTCCCACGAAACCAGAGCCAGCCGGATCGCCGTCACCCGCTGAGTAATCGCGGAGTTTCAAACGGCGTTTGTGATTAAGCATGCTTCCATTTCCAGTTCTTATCGAGGCGATGATTGAAGCTGAAGGCGGCTACATTTAATAGATGTCAGCTCTACTACATAATCATGTTATCTGAATTGATTTTTTCTATTAAAAGTTTTTTTTTTTTTTTTTTTAAATAAATCTGTAGTGTTTCACTTATTAGGTTCTTGAGACCCCATTCCTCTCCGTATGGACATGTGATTAATTCTGATGTTTTTGCAGATTCGTTTAAAAGGAACGACTTCGTAGACGTATGTTAAGGATATTGCTTCCTGTTTTGTGTGACACTTATCCAAGACAAGAGAAACTGGAGTACTATCGATCGGTAATAGATATTCCTTCTTCCCAGTTGGTTCTCTCAAAATCAATTTCCTCTTTACATTCCACGCAATTATCGTGTGGTTAAAACGGTTTTTAGCGTGTGAAGACTGTTTTCGGTGTAAATTGAACCAAAACCAATTCCACAGACATCAATCAGGGCGGACCAAGTCTTGCTTAAATTGATTTGGGGTGCAGGAAAAAGTTTAAGTAATTGCTTAACCAAACATTTAAACAAACACGCACACACGCACACACACGCGCACACACACACACACATATATATATATATATATATGTATATATATATATGTGTGTATATTCAACGAAATTTTGAAATAATTTGAGATTTCAAAAAATAATCCCAATCAGATGAATATATTCAATATAAGAAATAAAGCGAGGATATGAAGAAAAATAGAAATTAAAGTCTGTAAATTAAAAAATTACGACAAATATATTATTCGACAAGAAATACAAAGATCTAGCTTTATGAATATATATATATATATATATATATATATATATTTACATATATATATATATACACACACAGATATATATATATATATATATATATATATATATATATATATATATATATTAGACTACCTGTGACCCGCTGGGTATGTATGTTATATTAGCTATGGAATTCATGTATGAACGTGACACTTGTGACGTATAGAAAATAGTTGTTTTATTTTACATAACAGATACATTTCTATGAAAGTATATTAAAATGAAAAATCATGGACGGATCACTCAAACATGAAAAAAAAATCCTCCCTATTCGTGTAAAGTTAACTATTTTTCCGAATAATCCCTCAAAAATCGAAAATTAAACATGATTTTCCTATGAATCGAACGCCGGCGAAAGTCATTTAGCAGCAAAAACGCACATGAACCTACCGATGGGAAATATAAGAATGTAATACCTATATTGGAATCCTTCAACCAAGTTATAGAAACTTAAAATCTAAAAAAAATAAATAATAAATAAAACCTGAAGCAAAAAAAAATAATACCTAAATAAATAAAATAAAATAAAACTAATATGGAAACAGATTAGTAAATATGTCCACAAATTCACCGTTCTCACACAACTATTTTGTATCTAGAAATGTAAACAAAAAATAAAAAGGAAGGAAGGAAAAGGGACGGATAGAGAGTAGTAGTAGTAGTAGTAGTAGTAGTAGTAGTAGTAGTAGTAGTAGTAGTCTTGGCCTTACTACAATTGTTGTTACGTTTGTCAACGGGTTAAAGTTGTTTAGTTGTAAGAAAATAGCGACAGTACAGTTGTAATAAAGAATAGTTGCAAAATACTAGCATTTCGGCCCGGCGTTGCACGGGTGTTTGGAGGTGTATGCTGAGGAAAACAAAAAAGAACACAGTGAATCTTTTTTAACTTTGACCCCTATTATGACCTCTTAATATTTATTGTTTTGGTTCAAATAAAGTTATTAAGTTAGACCATGTCCAAGGAACTTTTATCTAAAATGTTAAGTGTTTACACCCAAAATTGTCGGAGTTCTCAAAGGTCAAATCGTTGAATTTTGACACTGTAACAGACCAATTTCTGGTCCAAAACCGATCACATAGATTTTCCCAAATCTCAGTACCCTGCATATCAAATTTCGAGTCCGTAGACTTAGAATTGACAGAGTTATTGCGTAGGAAAATATACACAGACACACAGACAGACAGACCGACACGATCACTTTTATAGATATACTAGCATGGGTGGCCGGCGTTGCCCGGGTGTTTGGAGGTATATGCTGAGCAAAAAAAAAATGCTCAAATTCCCAAATCTCAGTACCTTGTATATCAAATTTCGAGTGTGTAGACTAAAAATTGCCAGAGTTAATGCGTAGGGAAATATACACACATACACACAGACACAGACACAGACACACACACACATACACACACATACACATACACACACACATAGACACACACACGCAGACAGACAGACAGACAGACACTTTCACTTTTATAGATATATAGATATAGATAGATTAGGTATGTGCCGGTGTGCGGCTACACTACTAATAACCATAACACTTCAAATAACTGTAACCATTAGAGGGACTAATAATGTCAATATAACTCGATCTATATGTACCTATTTACTACGCCTCCCCACGGGACAGAGTTAGACACCAGGGCCGTTTTTTAACGTGGAGAAGAGGTACAAAAATAAAAAATAAAAATTGTCTCATTCGTTAGGGACTGATCCTCCACCGAAAGCGAACAAGAAATAGAAGTGCAGTATCTGAAGACCAGATACTACACTTTGATCTTGACCGAAAGGCCAATTTCAAAAGATGTAGTGTTATTAATTAAAGATGAAAAAAATGTGAAAAAATAAATTGTAATAATAGTAATAACATAGTAAAAATTAGTAATAATAATATGTTAACGTATTTAATCACATAAGAATTACTAATATAATATAAATTTACTAATATGCAATGATAAATATATAATAAAATGTACTAATTTGTAATAATAAATATATATAATAATCTGTTCTATAAATATTCCAAAATTATTTGTATTAATTATCCTTGATGATTAATTCAGAGGAATTCTAAAACATTCGGACCTACCTTAGCCAGTTCTTGCCTGAAACAGGAAAATTTATTACAATATCGAAAATTATTTAAACCAGGATAGATAGACAAGCAGAAAAGAAAAAAATGCTGCCTATTCATGTATATATATATATATATATATATATATATATATATATATATATATATATATATATACGTATATATATGTATATATTATATATATGTATGCATATATATGTATATATATGTATATATATATATTTATATATATGTATATAAAGATATGTATATATATATATATATGTATGTATATATATGTATTTAAAAAAAATAAGCGTCTTTAATTTATGTCCGTTGGACTGTTTACATTTTGACTATTCGTCGCTGAGTTTATTTGTGAAAAAATGTGTGAATTTGTTTATATCATCGTCAGTTACTATTCCAAAAGTGTTTGTCTCAACCAAATTTTTTTTATTATTTAAAAAAAAAGAAAAAAAGCAACAAAGCGGGAGACCAGTACCCGCATTAATCTGGTCTACAGTTTGACTTGTTGCTGGCTATCTTGTTCTTGCTTGTTGCTGGATGTCAACATTTTGAACCGAGAGAGAGATTTAGCTGTCGTACAAAGCTAAAACTCTGTAACACCATCTTTGTATAGATACTCCCTCAGGTATTTGTCTATTATAAAAAAAAAAGAAAAAAAGTCCTGTGGCGATAAAAAAGCTGTGACGTGTGTACGCCTGTAATGCTGGATGCATGTAACAACTATTCTGTTCTCATTATATGTGTCTATGTATGTATGTGTGTGTATGTTTATATGTGTATGTGTGTATATATTTATATATGTACATGTGAGTTTATATGTATTTATATCTATGAGTATATGTGTGTATATGTGTCTATGTGTATATGTTTGTGTGTGTACATATATACATTTATAAATGTGTGTATGCATGTATGTGCGTATATGCACGTATGTGTATGTATGAAGGTGTGTATGTATATGTATTTGTATGTGTGTATGTGTATTAATGCATATATATGGATGTGTATGTATATGTATGTAAGTGTATGTATATATATGTGCATATGTGTACGTATATGTATGTGTAAGTATATCTGTGTATGTATTTGTATATGCGGATGTATATGTATGCCTATGTGTATGTATGAATGTGGGTATGTATATGGTTGTTTGTGTATTATGCATTGTGTATGTATATGGGTATATATGAGCGTATTCTTATAGACATGTATGTATGTACGTATGTATATATGTATGTATGCATGTATACATTTATATGTATGTATACCAATGACCGTCTTGTTTACGTTTGCATGTGTGTGTATGTATATGTATGTGTGCGTATTGTGTATTGTGTATGTATGAATGTATATATGTGTGTGCGTGTATATATATATGTATGTATAACAATGACCGTCTTTAGTGTCATGTCTGCTTGAGCATGTGAATTCGCTGGCAGGACTATATGTCTTTTTTCGGGCTCATGAACTTTCAGTATCTGAGGGAGTGGCACTCGTCTGACAAGACGTTGCGATCATCATATACATATGTATGTATATATATATGTATGTATATATATATATATATATAACTACGTAAATATATAAACGATAAAAACTAAAAAGTAAACCGTCTATGGAATCGTAGCGTATTGGATAAGACACTGGACTGAAATGGTCCAGGGTTCGAGTCCTAATAACAGTCAAACTACGCTGAAGAGGGGTAGGGCCCCGAAACACGCATGTACGTAGATTACTGTTTTAAAAATAAAATAGATAAATAAAAATATTATATATATATATATATAGAGAGAGAGAGAGGGAGAGAGAGGGAGGGAGAGAGAGAAAGAGCGGAACGATAAAATTGTCGCCCTATAAAAGCCATGATTTCATTTCCGTTTTCTATGTTTTTGTTGCAGGCTTTACTAGTTGGCCAATTATGACAAATCCCAAGTGCGATAGGAGCTTTCTATCATGTCTGAAAGTAACACAATGTTCATCGAGCGTATTGGGAGATGCGCCACTGTACAGCACATACTCTCTATCTATCAAAGTTATGACAACAGGACAATTGCCAGCACTCGCAAAATGCAAAGCTGGACATTTCAACGCTTGTGGGTACAGCTCAACGCATCAGTTGACCCACATTTATGGTCTTTGGTGTGATTTCGAGTTAGGGCCACATCGTGCCACCTCACATCTTCAGAGTTAGCTTGAAAGTCAACACTAAAGTGTACTTGGATATTGTGAAGAGTGTGGTGATCCCCTGGTGCAATTAGATGGCCGCTGGCAGACCTTGGGTGTGGCAGCAGGACTCACCGTCATTCCCCGAGGCCTAAGAGATCCAGGCTTGCCTTCAAATGGAGTGTTATTAGTACTTCTCTCACTGCCCCCTCCTCCACCGATCTGAAGCTGCTGGCCATACGTCGAGAACATCACCAACATAGCCTCCTGCAACAGCAAAGTCAGCTTGATCACATCCATTCACCTAGCATTCGTAAAATATTCCTCTATAAAAATGTTAAAATTTATTTATAAGAGAGATACTTATCGGATAAATATCTGGACAAATCATATCTGGTACAATGGGGAAAGAGATGACTGGTTACTTTTAATTTATTTAAAGCCAAGCTTCTATCTTTACATCATAATCGCTGTGACTCCCATCTGGTATCAATTGAGATGAATGGTACTCGTCTTGGGGAGGCTTCATGTTTTGATCTTTACTCCTGATCTGAAATGGAACGCATACATCAAATATGTTGCCAATGCCGCTGGAAAAATGGTGGAATCCTTCTATCGATTCAGTAGATATCTCATTGCTGATGCAATTCACTACCTATGGAAAAGCAAGGTGATTCCAAGGATGGAGTACTATTGCCACATCTGGGCAGGAGCTGCAGTACAGGACTTATCCTGCCTTCATAGAGTTTAAATAGAATTCGTAGGCTAGTGACAGATGCCCTTTTCTCTCCCTTGCAACCTGTTTCTCGTTGCGTGTCTGTATCTGCTTTATCGTTTTTTCATGGCAAGTGCTAGCCTGAGCTCTAATCTATGATCCCTCTCGCCAAACTTTCATGAGAAACACTCGTCTATCTGAAAACACTATCAATAATTTTCCCCACCCTTTATCCATGCGTAGATTCCATGAACAAAGTTTCTTTCTTAGAATTGCAAGCTTGTAGAACTGTCTTCTGTTTCCCTACTTTCTGACTACAATATGATTGTCTTCAAGTCCAACGTAAACAAGTTTTTGATGAACCGTTCCATACGAGTTAACAAATTTACCGAATTTCCATTATTAACGATTACTATATTGTCCAATTGACTACTGTACACTCTTTAACCCTTATCCTACAGTGGCCTCTTGGCCTTGATAAGTGGTGATGCCTATGTAAAAAAATATCTAAGAACACTGGCAAACATATAAATTAGCTTTGTATGAAATTTGCAAAAGAAAGTCTCAGCCGTTTCGAAACCTATAAGGAACTCACACAGACACACACAAAGTGACTTTTATATAATAGTAGAGATAGATATAGATATATCAGTTTCTAGTTATTTTTTATTTTTGTTTTTTACGTTTGCATCTCGTTTTATTCTTTTTGTTTCATATTTTATTTACATTTATTTTTTACTCGCCTGTGTGCCCGGCGTTGCCTGGTTTTTTGAATGAGTGTATGTTGAGCGAAAAAAAAAAAGAAAGAAAGTGGTAGTAGGCAGGCAGGCTCGAACCTGTACCGCAAAGGAGGAAAAGAACGTGAAAAAAAGTGAC
>NC_136505.1:97758567-97863567 GCF_053919585.1 Euprymna scolopes
GAGTTTAATCAATCATTCATTTTCTATTGAATCTAATAACAGCCATCTTGAAGTTTTCGTGTCTATAAATGAAAAATGTCTCTTAAAAAAGAGATCTCCCTTCGAAATACCAAAAAAAAAAAAAAATCCGCTGTCCTGCACTCTCTTAACAGAAAGTAACTGATTTTCTAAAAAAAAAAAAAAAAAAAAAAACGAATTTAAAAATAATAGTAGCATTTCATATTTCTAAATATATTAGTGCAAGGATTGATAATTTGTACCTTTCTTTAACGGTTCGTTTTTTTTTCTTCTTGGAAGCAGGCTTGTTTAATTCCTGTTTATTTTATTTATGAGGTGAAAACCAAAAATTTATAGAAATTATAATATCTGTATATATTATAAAAGTGAACTTGTCTGAATGTTTGCGTGAGCGGAACGCTCCCCCACCTACTTTCTTCATTTTTAGTCTGCAGACTTGAAACTTAATATAAGGGACAGGTGGAACAAATTATAGTTGTTTTTACTTTAGCTGGTAACAATGCCAGCTAAGAAGTCAAAATTGAAAATTTTGAATTTAGCAAGGCTTGAATCGAGTTACTGTGTATTTTCTTCGCATGCGCAAATTTACATTTATACGTTTATGGTGTTAATTTGTAAAGCTTTGATGTGTATATGTCTTTAGGTTAGATAGCTGAAGAGTTGAACGTTTTGGTTTCGATTCTGGCTGAGGGCACACACGTTATGTTTTTTTTACCTTTAAAATCACTACGATATATTGGGTACAATATAATGACTAATAGAGGATTTTGCTCTGTAATAGTAATTTGCATGAATTAAAATATATTTAAGCGTATTTTACGAAAGTTCACTACTATATATTTATATAATATAATAACTAGTAGAGAATTTGCTATAAAATCCATTATATAAATCTCACCTGTCTGTTTAAATGTATGTATGTCTGTCTGCCTAAAACTTTCGACAGAGGCAATGGATTTTCACAAGATCGGTACTGTTTTAAAGCTCGACCCTTCAGATGACAAATATCGAAAAATTAGCTATAAATATTAATTCCTTCACTCTCAACTGGGCACTTTTCCACAAGGAAAGGGGCGCTTTTTTCGCTAATATTTTCGAAAGTTATCCCCTCTTTTCGATTGACTAGCCTTAATTCAAACATTCGCCACTTATTATTTGGCGATGGACGTAACAGCAAAGACGTCACTTTTTTTCTGGGTTTTTTTTTCACGCTCTTTTCCTCCTTCGCGGTATGGGTTCGAGCCTACCTGCCTACTACCACTTTATTATTATTATTATTATTATTATTATTATTATTATTATTATTAATATTTTTTGCTCAACACACACCTCCAAACACCCGGGTAGGCAAGTAAGAAATATGCATAAATTAAATTATCATACTTAAGCGTATTTTTATGCTGGGCAACGCTAGTCGTCCTGCTAGTAGCAATATAAAGTTTGTGTTTAGGTGTGAAAGCAAAGGAATATGGAAGTTTGAAATCATTCCCAGGCAACACAGGGTGTTCTTACTGATAAATCAATAAACTCTATCCACTCGTCAGAATCTTTGGTAATTTTTTGGAGGTTGTTATTTTCTATTTTATGCCGTTTAAGGAAGGAAAAAATCGAGAACAGTCAATGATGACATCGTGGTCAAGTTATTGCCTTTTTTTTTTCTATCACCTACACCCCTTCGCCATCGCGTACCTCGTTCGAACAGAGGAGAATAAAAGAGCGCCAACCGTTCTGAGTCGATAACATACTAAAAGCGAAAGAAATCAAATCCGTGAAAAAATCTTTACAGCTAACTTGGACTGACAGGGGTAAAATGTTGTCCGATGAAAAAAGAAAGAAAAAAAGAAAGCGGGATTCGTCGACATTGGACGCTGACAATAACGGCCAAATCAAATCCTGTCTCTAACCGAAAAACTGGCTCCGTTGAAAATCACTTTTAAGCATCTACGTTTGGTTTGTATTGATCTTCCGCTATTGCTCTTCCGTGTTACGTAAATCTCTGTTTCTCTAGATAAACCTATCTCATCCCTCAATAAATGTTAAGGGGGTCATAATAACGGTAAAAATTTTTAAAAATTCACTGCTTCTTTTTTTGTTGTTTAATATACACCTCCAAACACCCGGGCACCGTCGGGCTGAAATGCTAGTATATATATATATATATATATATATATATATATATATATATATATATATATGAGAATGAGTTTATGGGAGGTATTTATTAGTATTAGGTGCGTAAAATGTACCCCCAAAGGTATACATGTTTTCAGCCGTCATCACAATGGCTAAGGATTGAACTTATGACACCAGCTTTCACAGTCTGACGTTCTACCAAATGTGCTAGGGTGAATCACTACTTAAATGCTCGGATTTTCATAGTTTTTTCCGCAACTTTAACGTTTTTTTTCAGAGAGCTATAAGCTCTTTTTTCTTAATCATATATATAGGAATGAATCACCCCATTTTCTTTCGGGAAGTACTTGCTTTATTCATTTTTATTATGAAATATTACTACGAGCATAAATTATATCATGGATTACAATAAAAAAAATGCGAGCATGAAAAGTAATATAGTTAAGCTTAAACATGTAAAAAGTAAAAGAACTAGTTGTTAAAACTGGAAAAGAAAAGGGCAAGATATTCTAGTAAAAATATAATAAATTTATATCTTAAAATATTGCAGCATTAAGAATTGATTATATAATGTTATGAATTGAATTTTAAAAAAATTGTTTATGTTGTAATATTTTAATGCTTATGCTACACCGTATTACTTATCATGCTCACATTTTTCTATTGTAATCCATTATTTTTTCCAAGCTTCAAATAAATAAATAAATGCTACACAACCATGTTTGTCAATCTATTCGCCTCATCTTAACCTCGAGTGTTTTCATATTATAAGTGCTATTTCATTTGTGATATAACCAGTTTCTTGAGAAATCAGTTGACGCGGTTTAAAAGCAGCTCATCAATCTTGGGCACATGATAATGGCCGTATTTTATTCTACATAACCTCCCCATACTATAGGCATTATCATATTTATTTCTTGTAGATCACCAAAGTTAAGCATCGTAGATCATGGTCAGTTCTAAAACGTATGACCATTTAGGAATGCCAAGTGCTGTATGTGCTCCCCGCTTATCTCTTCATTGTTTCCAGTTACCTTAGTCTTCTCCTTGCTACTGGAATCAGGCAGTTTTTACTCAGGCGAGGACTGGTTAGTTATTGCGCAATCCTTGCTTCATGATTAAGCGTTTGTCATTCATCATCACTGTGACAAGAAAATATTCTTTTCGTTATTTTGACGATCGAGTACATATCAGTTAATATTTTATATACTTTTATATAGAGTGATGTGGTTCTCAGTTAATTAATTGTGTCTAACTATGTCGGATATATACTCGAGGGTCAAAACAACGATAAGAATATTTTTTTGTCATTGTCCTAATCATCACTCCAGGATATAGTCCTCGTTGTTCTGACGGATGAAAATCCAAATGTATAACGTTAGAGTTTTCTTAGATCTCCACGGATAGTCTGTTGCATTTTTATCAACAGAAAAGGCCCTAACTTTGACTAGTCGAGTGGATAGTATCATCTAGTTTTACAAATGGTCACAAATGAGATATTGCAGCCGGAGTTTCTGTGTTTTTTGTAATGTTGCTGCAATGATGTATTAAAATATTTTTAATCGGCAAATATATTGTTGCGCAATGGCTCATGTTCTTTAATAAAAAAAAGATAAAACGAGCAGTAAAGCGAAATAAGTATCAAGGAAGCTTATCGGAGAAAACAAATAAAAAGAATAAGTATTAAGGAAGCTCGCAGGAGAGAACAAATAAAAAACAATGTCTGGTATATAATGTAGCAAAAACGTTTCGAAAAAAAATTCATGCATCGAGTTCTGTTTTTTTGCCATGACACAATCATTAAAAAAAATAATGTTATACTTAAATAGTATATTGCATTTTATGTTCTAGCGATATAATAAATCAAATATAAATAGTAAAGCCAACTTTTTACAGGGTGTCTTCAATAAGTTTTTAGACGTTTTCGTACAGGCATTTAAAATTGTCGTAGATTCTGGAAAATTTCAATATATTTTTGCTAAACATCTATAAAGATGATTGACCAATTTAACGATTTTAAGTTCAAATAAATTGCTACAGCAGGAATTGGGATACACTTTTATAAAGCCTGATTGTCGCAGCTAAAGAATTTCATAATTGCAGTTTAGACGTTAGGACAATTGAGAAGAACGATATGCAATGAAATTCTGTTTAACACTTGGGAAAATGTCCCCGAAACGTATGGAATACTTCAGACTGCTTTTGGACCATCTTACATGAGTTAAGCATAATTTCTTGAGCTGCATAAGTTCATATGAGGCAAGGCATATGTGAGGGATAATGAACGGTGTAAGGAACACTAGAGTTGATGGGCCAAATAATGAATTTCACGAATAAAGACCTTTGTGTGTCTCTAAAGACAATAAGTGCACAGGTTGATGTCAGTGTGGGAACTGTACACAAAATTATTCGCGAGGAACTTGATATACGCAGGATTTGCGCGAACTTTGTCCCAACAGTGCTCAGAGCAGATTAGAAAGAAAAAAGACGTTGTCATGGCCGTAGGGAGACATTCGAGCTGTTTGATTCAGATCCTCCAGTTCTTAAAGGTCTGGAGACCTGCGATGAAAGCTGGATCTACTGCTGTGACTTAGAAACAAAGAGACGAAGTTCGCAGCGAAAGCATGCTCTCTCTCTCTCTCTCTCTCTCTCTCTCTCTCTCTCTATCTATCTATCTATCTATCTATCTATCTATCTATCTCAGACTGATGAATGCCAGACAGAGAGAACCCACCCAGAAACTTATGATGATTCCTTCGTTTTTTTTTGTTTTTTTTTTTTGGACAGTATGGACATGATCTACAGCTCTTCAATAAGTTTCCAGACTTTTTTATACATGCATATAAAGTTATTGTAGATTCTTGAAAATTCAATATTTTATTGCTATACATCTTACCGATGTTTTCATTATTATTATTTCAGGTTCAAATGAACAGCTACAGCAAGCATTGTTATACATCCTACTAAAGCTTGATTTTAACGGCTGATGAATTAAAAAAAAACAGGGCGTAAGGACACTTTAGAATAGCGTTATGCAATAAAATTCTGTTTTGAAAAACCTTGAAAAAAATGCCACAGAAAGGTATGGAATGCATCGGACTGCTTTTGGACTATCTTACATGAATCGAGGATCAATTTTTGATTAGCATAAGAGATGCAAGGAAGGCTAGGAGTCTGTAAGGAATGATGAGAGGTGTAGGAGGAGTAAGGGAGTCAGAACATCAGAGGCGATTGGCTAAATAATTTTTTTTTTATCAACTCTAGAGGAATTTCATTCAAGCTGAAATATTATGCACGGTTTGTTTTTATATGAGTTTTTACATATCCAATATTTTATCATTTTTTTTTTGTCAATTTATAATTACAATAAATTGCGGTTTAACTTAATGCCTTAACTAGCAAATTCTAGCATGGCTACAAATATAATTTGCTGATTTCTTTATGTCCGCTGATGAGAATAATAATAAGAATAGCATTCTTTGAAATCCCTCGGAATAAGGACTTTTGTTTTTTGGGGTATTCAGTCGAAGAATAAATTTTGATTGTAAAGTTCAACTTACAGTTTTAATTTTCTTTCTCTTAATATATATATATATATATATGTGTGTGTGTGTGTGTGTGTGTGTGTGTGTGTGTGTGACAAGTGTTATAAAAAAGCACAGAATGGTTCTGTTTCAACTTCTCCAACCTCCACATTTCGTAAATAAGAACAGTCGTATGTCTCAATATACAATAAGTGCACCGTTTGGTGTCAGTGTGGGAACTGTAACACAATTATTCGCAAGGAACCGAAGATGTGGAAGATTTGCACGAAGTTTGTCCTAATAGTGCTCAATCTTTGTCCCAGACTATTTGACGAAGACGGGCATCAAGACAGTTCCTCACCCCCCATACAGTCTTCACCTTGTTCCCTGTGACTTTTGATTATTCCCTAAGCTCCAGGAAACGTTAGCGGCTGCCGTCATGAAACAATCAAGAAGATTAAAGTGGCCGTGGGACATTAAAACAAGAGCTCGGGCCCTATGTACTGTTCATAACTTTATGTGCCTGTGTATATATTAAGAGTGTGCATATGTACGGTAATGCCTTTCTATATAATAACCTTCCTTAACTACCATAGCGAAAAGTTGGTAGAGGCAGCAACCCCAATTTTTACCCATTAACTCTTATTGTTTTGGACTCAAATCAAATTAAAATGTTTGACCCATATCCAAGTAATCTACATCTAAATTTTAAGTGTTTAGACCCAAAATTGGCGGAGGAATTCGGTAGAGTCTGCAAAGGTCAACTTTTTCAACTCTGACCTTTTGGCAGCCAATTTTCGCCTAAAAACTGATAACAAATCTTGCTGCATGTCTGAATACCCTTTATGTCAAATTTCAAATGTTAAGATCCAGAATTGGCTTAATAGTTTGTTAGAGATCGCAAAAGTCAACTCTTTTGAACTTTGACCCCTTGGCAGCCACCTGTTCGGCCAAAAACCGACTAAAAATATTGCTTTATGTCTGAATACACTTTATGTAACATTTCAAATGTTTAGACCAAAAAATTGCTTAGGAATTTTGTAGAGACCACAGAGGTAATTTTCTTTTTAACTTTGCTCCCAATTATGACCCCTTAACATTTATTGTTTTGAGCTCAAACTTAGTTAGATCTATGTCCAAGGAACCCCCATCTAAAATTTCAAGTGTTTAGACCCAAAATAGGCGGAGAAGTTTGGTAGGGTTTTCAAAGGTCAAATCGTTGAACTTTGACTTCTAAACAGCAACATCTCTGGCCGAACCCAATCAAAAAGATTTTCCCAAATCTGAATACCCCTTATATCAAATCTCGAGTCTGTAGACTGAAAATTGACAGAGTTATTTGGTAGGGAAATGTACACACACAGACACACACTCACTAACATTTTCACTTTTATAGATATATAGATTATTATTATGTTATTGATATTATTATTAGTAGTAGTATTAGTAGTATTAGTAGAAGTAGTAGTAGTAGTACAAGGTTATTCGTTAAGGTTTTCTTCCTATATATTATTCCCAATACGTCCAAGCCAAACAGCACAGAAGTAGTTAGGCTTAGAAAACTGTCCTGTGAATGCTTTTGTCAGTACGCATTATCTCATCAAAGATAGGGAAACACAGAATATAAGTTTAGCTTCAGCCTACAATAACAGAATGGTGGTTTGCATGCTGCAAAACCCACCAACCAAGCAACTAACCAACCTATTACTTTTATAGATATATAGATTATTATTATGTTATTGATATTATTATTATTATTAGTAGTAGTAGTATTAGTAGAAGAAGTAGTAGTAGTAGTGCAAGGTTATTCGTTAAGGTTTTCTTCCTATATATTATTCCCAATACGTCCAAGCCAAACAGCACAGGAGTAGTTAGGCTTAGAAAACTGTCCTGAATGCTTTTGTCAGTACGCATTATCTCATCAAAGATAGGGAAACACAGAATATTAGTTTAGCTTCAGCCTACAATAACAGAATGGTAGTTTGCATGCTGCAAAACCCACCAACCAAGCAACTAACCAACCTATGTTCGTGTGTTCGATGTTTGTGAAATTTAATTTGATTTCTGTTTTCGGCTTTAACTGTCAATTCCGAAAGGCAAAACATAAGAAGGACGGCTGAATAAAGAAATACAAATAAATGAAAAGGAGGATTTCGCTTTGACTTTGAAGCTGAAACTCATTTTGATGTCTAGCTAAAGATAGAAGAAAAAAAACAGGAATTTCTTGACAAATAACTAAAGCGAATGACATCGGCGAAAAAGCTTAAGTGCAAGCTGTCTAAACACTTCGTGATGAAAAGCCAAAGTTTGGAAGATAAAAGGCACGGATATTCAAGAGGCACTTGCAATATCTACGCGCTTAGCGACGAAACGGCTATTTACAACTTGGGCGTGACCGGACAATTCGAAAATGGCGCTTACTAGAGCGGACGTTTCTGAAACGTTTGTTTTGTTAAACATAAACTTTAAAAGCAAACGAAAATGTGATTCAACGCTTAAGCGTGACAGACCGTATAACAAGCTTGAATAAAGTATTAATGAAATGCGCCAATAAGTCTGTATTTCACGTTTACTCTTTTTCGCCCTGGAAAGGGGATTATTTTCACTAGGAACGTAAGGAGCTGCTATTTGTGATCGCGCACTGATTAGTGGAGTAGCGAGATGTCTGTTTATATATCGTTTAGATTTCTGCCGGTCAGTATAGTCAGGGAACCAGGAAACAGTCAACAGACTCTAAAGTTTGGAAGTTCAAGAGAAAAAAAATGCTAAAAATGTAAAAATAATTTCCTAAAATCAACAGTTAGCTCTATGATAAGATATTGGCAAGTTCGAAATGAATGATTCTCTTTAGAGCGCAATTGAACCATGATACTTGGCTTTGGCATTTAATCTTTAACTGAAGCCAGTATCTCTACAATTATATAAAGGTAACTTTATCTTTGTGTGTGTGTGAGTTTTATAGACTCCGAAACGGCTGAACAGATTTTCTTTAAAATTTAAAGAACTTCAGTGTATAAGTCTGAGAGTGATCTTAGTAAAGTTTTGGCTAAGAATAGCCCGATAATTGTCAGTAATCAATAATCGAAAACGTTATTTTAATTTATCTATCATCGGTGAAGCCATTTTCTCCATGTCGTCGCTTAGCAAGAATGATAGAACAACGGGCCGTGAAAATTCTACTGTGGGTAAGTTGATAGCGTTTTTTTTTTCTTTTCTTTTTATTTTTTTACATGACGTGGTCTGTAGGTTCAAACTCCATACGTAAATTCCTGATTTTTTTCATTAACTGCAAAGAATTTTATAAGACTTGAACATGGACGTGATTTTTAGGGGGGGGAGGTGCATGATGTGGTCTGTAGTTTCAAAGCCCGTACGTAAATTTCTTAATGTTTGCTTTTTCATTAACTGGAAACAAGTTTATATAAAATACTTTTTTTTTTAAATAAACAGTAGGTTCTCCAGATTGCGATGTAGAATAGCATATATTTTGGAGGCATGTGAAGCTTCCTCCCGGACGATTTCAAGGATTTCGATGACAATAAAAATATAGGAGTGTGAAATATTCGTTGTACATCACTCAATCCCAGGCAATGTCGGGTCTCTCTGCTAGTGTAATATAATTTTATAAAATCAACAGTAAATTTTCTACAGTGCAATGTAAACTACAAGTTATTGCGAACTAACTCACTGCGGAAAGGAATGTGAAGCTTCCACCACCGATACATTGGGTCCCAAACTAGAGCATGCAATTAATTGGGTTGATTAAAATTAAGCGATCCCACCGATTTCGATGATAAATGTAGGGGAGGATGAAACATTCGTTAATCCTGATTCAATCCCGGAAAATGTCGCGTCTTCCTGCTAGTGTTATTATCGATGTGTTTTGACTTATCAAAAATGCGATACGACCATAATATATGAGTATCGATAAAAATATTATTTCTAAATTATCCGTGGCAGATCAACTTAATTGATGTTCCAAAATTAAGCGTGACAAACCTAGAGAAAAATATACTTATATAATTTTTGTGTGCGTGCGTGTGTGTGTGTGTATGTGTGTGTGTGTATTGATATTCATATAAACCTCCTTTTCTCTATTTATTTAAAACTAAGGGCGGGCAGTCGGCGTTACCCGAGTGTGGTGAGGGGTGGAGGGGGGGTAAATAAAAAAATTGAAAATAACGAATAAGCGAACGTAATAACCCTGTTAAAAAAAAACAACGAACGTGATGCAAAATAAAAAATAAGCGAACGATGTGAAAACTTCTTTAAAAAATCGAAAAAATAAAAAGCGAACGTGATTGGAGATTAAAAAACGAACGAAAATGGCATAAATAACCACGTTTCAATATTAAAAATTTTTAAATCGAAAACAAAAATATAGCTGATATCTCGGCTCGAACTGCAATCTGAAGATAACACCGACTTGTTTATGACCGTCTGAGCGATATTAGGTCGTTTTTTTTTTAATTAAACTAATTCAAGAAATAACGTTTTTGCGCATGCGTGTATGGATAAATTGTCATGAAGGAAAGATTTTTTGCTACCCTTCCTTGTAGAAAAGTGGCCAGTTAAGAGTAAAGGAATTAATGTTTTCAGCCATTTTTCCGATATTTCTCGTCCGAAGGGTAGGGCTTCAAAATGATACCGATCTCGTGAAAATCGGCCGCGAGACATACAAACATACATACATAAATACATTTAAAAAGACAGGTGAGATTTATATTATAGAAGAAAATACAAGTTTGTTATATATGGGTTGTGGAATTGCATTCATCTCTAAAAGATCTACCTAATTTGCATATTCTTTTAAAGATTTAATTTAATAAATCCCTTAGTTTGTTTCGGTTTTCTTATGGGATGATAATCTTTAGTTAACAATTACGTGGAATTATGTTCATGTAGATAGTCTACATGATTTATACTTGCGTAATATTTGGGTAAAAAGATTATAGTAAATACAAACATCTTCATATATATATATATATATATATATATATATAACTACTTACTTTTCTCACATAAAATTAATATACGAAAGTATAGATTTATGCGTAAACTTTAAGTATTTACTTCAAAAGTGCTCAATACGTAAGAAGAGCTAGTTAGTAATTTATAAAATATATATGGCGATTAAGCTACACTGAATATTTCGCGTTTCATTCACTCTAGGGCTCCTGAGACGTCCTAGAGTGGATGAAACGCGGAATATTCAGTGTAGCTTAATCGCCATATATATTTTATAAATTACTATATATATATATATATATATATATATATATAAAATAAAAGATCTGTGACTTACTTGCAGTTTCACTAAATACTTTTACATGCAAAATCCGATCCCGCATTTTGCTAATTCCTACCCTCTGATGAGAAGGAGAGTATTTCTTCGAAACTCCGCGGATTAAGGACTATCCACTTATCTTGTGCTTCCTTTTTAAAATTAAATATATTTTTAATTCTTTTTCAAGATGTCTTTTAACATGTTTTATTAATCATTTGTTCATATATATATCTATATATATATATATATATATAGATATAGATATAGATATAGATATATATATATATCATGTATGGGTATATATATATCTCTCTCTATATATATATATATATTTATATATATATATATATATATATATATATATATATATATATATATATATATATATATATTTGTTTAAAACATTTTGCCTAACAAACTTTTCCGTCAGTTTTTGGTCTACAGGCATAAAACTTAATATATAATGTATTCGAATACATGCGAATATTTATATTTGGGTTTTAGCTGGGGAAAACTGGCGCAAAAGGGTTTTAAATTACAAAAATTAAATTTGGCAGGTGTAAGACAAACGACGGTATTACGAATATGCAGGTGTAAAGTAATAGCTATTGATTCTTTTTTTTACTTTGAAGTAAACATGTATTCATAGTGCATTCACGTCGAAGGAAAAAGTAAATCGTCAGCTAAACGTTTTGGTTCCGATTCTTGTTGGTAGCGCACGCGTGATTGAGTGACGAAAATTTGCCGAATATTGTAGACTAGTAGTTCAGTGCGGCTTTGCTCAGGCCCTATGTACTGTTTATAACTTTATGGTCATATGTATGTATATATATTAAAACCTTTGACTAATGTCCAGGTAACCTTCATCTAACATTTCAAGTTTTTAGACCCTAAATTGGAGAAGGAGTTCGATAGAGTCTGCAACTTTGATCTCTTGGCAGCCAAATTTACGTCCAAAAACTGATTCAAAAGCTTATTTGCATATCTGAACACCCTTTATGTAAAATTTCAAATGTTTAGATCCAAAATTTGCTGAATACTTTTGCTAGAGACTGCAATGGTCCAATCTTTTGAACCTTGAACCCTTTGGCGGCCAAATTTTTGGCCAAAAACCAACTAAAAAGCTTGCCTCATGTCTGAATAAATTTTATGTAAAAGTTCAAATGTTTAGACTAAAAATTGGCTGAGTAATTTGGTAGAGACTGCAGAGATCAAATTCTTTAAAACTTTGACCCCACTTTTGACCCGTTAACATTTATTGTTTTGGGTTTAAATCATATCAAAAATTTGGATCGATGTTCAAGTAACCTACATCTAGAATTTCAAAGTTTAAGACCCAAAATTGGCGGAGGAGTTTGGTGGAGTTTTCAAAGGTCAAATCGTTAAACTCTGACCTCTTGACAGCCAAATTTGTGGCCGAAAACAGATTAAAAAATGTCTCCCAAATCACAGTAACTTGTATGTCAAATCCGGAGCCAGTAGACTGGAAATTGGCAGAGTAGTTTGTTAGAGAAATGTACACCCACAGATAGACACTTTCACTTTTATACATGTATACATTTGAATTGATAATTCATATTATTTGGGTAATTTGGACTACAGTCTCATCCCGAGTTTTATTCTCACAACATTTTGGCCGATATAACACCTGGTGCTCTTCAGGTGTATCTCTTTCAGTTCATTGCTAGGGCCTGTGGTGTAGCGGATAAAATACTTGGTAAAATTCAGTTGTAAGCTACAGGCGGTTGGAGGTTCAATCCTCAGTGCGGGAAACACGCAAAATACAACTGCATATTACTGAAGTCTTCTACCAAGTCATGGCTGACGGAAGGACAGCATGATACCTCCGTGGATTAAATAACAGGTTCCGTTTAAATTTCTGTGCCGAGAGATTCCCGAGTTCGACAAGATATACCCGACGCAGATTACATCAGCACTCAATATGAAAACAGCAGTGCAAAGTAATAGCTAATAATGCAAACGAGAAGAGAATGCTATTTCAAACTTGAGCGTGACAAAATAAAGAAACCTACATCATTCCAGCGCCGCCGCAGCCGGGATTGAACTCATTACACGAGTTTGTAGTGTAATTCAAATCTTTTCGGTAGCTGAATACTTGATGCTTCGCCAGGGATATCAAGGGTATCTTTTTATCGTGACGCTTAAGTGAGTCCCACCTACCATCGAGAGAAGGATAGACCGCGCCAGTTTCTCAATCTGGTTCTTTTTGCTCGCGGTAAAAGAAACATAGGAGACCAATAGCATGTCATTTTCAACTTAAGCATGTCAGACTAAAAAAATCATACGTCAAACTTAATCCTGACAGACCTATGATAGAATGTACTATTATAGAAAACTTTAATGGGTTGCCTTCATGTAATTTCTGAAGAAACGCGACGCACGTACTTATCGGCTGGATATGCCTGGACGTATCTAGACATCAATCGAATTGAAATGTTAATAAAAAAAAGCCATTTCTGAGCAAATCAAACGGCGACCTTTCAAAATTTCAACCGTGTTTGACAAGTGCCCGTGGTAATTCGTGTCCTGTGAATTATAATCTATAAATATTGATATATCAGGAAGTCGTTATCATAATGCACTTAAATAAAAAAGAACTTAGCTATGCAAATATATTGAAATGTTTAAATAGTATTCAGACTGTTGGAACTGTTCAAAATGTATCCAGATTATTTGAACAATTCGAATATTATTCGGGCTATTTTAACTATTAAAAAAGTAAGCAGACTATTTGAACTGTTCAAACAGTATCAATAATATTCGAACTGTCAAAAAAGAATCCATAATATTCGAACTGTTCAAAACGTATTTAGACTATTCGAACTATTCAAAAGTATCTGCACTATTCGAACCGTACAAAAAGTACCTATACTATTCAAACTGTTCAAAAAGTATCTAGACTTTCGAATACTATTCGAACTGTTCAAAAAGTATCTAGACTTTCGAACCGTTCAAAAGTATCTAGACTATTCGAACCGTTCAAAAAGTATCTAGACTTTCGAATACTATTCGAACTGTTCAGAAAGTATCTAGAATATTCGAACCGTTCAAAAAGTATCTAGACTATTCGAACCGTTCAAAAAGTATCTAGACTATTCGAACCGTTCAAAAAGTATCTAAACTATTCGAACCGTTCAAAAAGTATCTAGACTATTCGAACCGTTCAAAAAGTATCTAGACTATTCGAACCGTTCAAAAAGTATCTAGACTATTCAAACCGTTGAAAAGGTATCTAGACCATTCAAACCGTTCAAAAAGTATCTAGACTATTCGAACCGTTCAAAAAGTATCTAGACTATTCGAACCGTTCAAAAAGTATCTAAACTATTCGAACCGTTCAAAAAGTATCTAGACTATTCGAACCGTTCAAAAAGTATCTAGACTATTCGAACCGTTCAAAAAGTATCTAGACTATTCAAACCGTTGAAAAGGTATCTAGACCATTCAAACCGTTCAAAAAGTATCTAGACTATTCGAACCGTTCAAAAAGTATCTAGACCATTCAAACCGTTCAAAAAGTATCTAGACCATTCAAACCGTTCAAAAAGTATCTAGACTATTCGAACCGTTCAGAAATATCTAGACTATTCGAACCGTTCAAAAAGTATCTAAACTTTTTTAACTGTTCAACAAGCAACCAGGCTATTTTAACTACTCGAAAAGTATCATATTCCACAATAATTTCACATTTTCACTCTCCACTACTCCTTCTAGAAAATGCTCTGACTATTTTTTATTGCCTTCCAAATCCTTTCTTGCATAAATCCTAATGGACCGTTTTCGCAATTTGTAATGCCATCTCTTGTATTCCATTTTAGCTAACTCTTTACAGCTACTGGCGAGGTGTATAACATTCTCACTATTCTGTCCACACAGTTGGCATAAAATTATTATTATTATTATTATTATTATTATTATTATTAAAAGTCAATCTCTAAGGCGTCTTTCTATATGTTTTTACTACAATAAATACAAGCTAAAAATTGGGGAGTAAAATACTAACATTTTTTTAACGCACTGCCAAAACTGGTTAGATTTTTTTTAACAGTCTGTTAAAAACAGGCAAAAGTGCTTCATGCCATACTGGCTTTCGTTAAGAGTTGCACTTTTTTGTTGACAAAACCATTCGGCGGAAGTGACGTCAGACAAATTTTATGGTTCGAATGATAAACGCTGTATATAATACAGCTTTTTTTAAGCCAATATAAAATAGAAGTTTTAGTAAATTTTTACTTTGTTTCCAGCTTAACATTTTCCTTTAAAATGACAACTTTTACAGATTTTGGCATGCTGAAAACGAATATCGCATTTCAATTTTCCGCAAATAAGTTTTTCGGTGTTTAAGCAATTGAATTCCTTATGTTAAGTCTATAAAACCTGGGTTTTTTTTCAAATAAAAATACTAAATACGTAATTTGATTGGCGCTCAATTGTTTCATCTCGGTTATTTCTCACTCACAGGCGCGATGTTGATTTGCGCAGTATTTTATAAATACGAGGTACGTACAATAAGTTTCCAGACTTGTTCGCATGGACACGTTTATTGATAGTGCACACATGTAACTCTAGACGCCTTCGAAGTAATCTCCTCCGGTTGCAATCCACGTGTTGTACCGTTCCACGAACTAATGGAAAGCCCCATGGAAATCTTCATGTGTGAGCATGTCACTGTCTCTCGTCACACTCTCTTTCATCTCCTCAGTTGTCTCATAACGACAGCCTTTAAGGTTTTCCTTGACCGACCTTAGTATTAAACCAAAAGTCACTGGGAGCAAGGAAGGTCTGGACTATAGAGACGGTGAGGAACTATCTTAATGGCCATCTTGGTCAAATACTCTGTAACAAGGATAGAGCAATATTGGGATAAACTTCGCGCAAATCTTCCGCATTCTCTGTTCATTGCGAATAACTGTCTGCACAATTCACACGGACATCAAACTGTGCACTTATCGTTTTATAAACACACAACGGTTCTAATACAATTCTTTATTTGGCCAGTCAACTCCAGTGTTCTGACTTCCTTAGTTTTCTTAGTCCTCTCATCATCTCTCACAAACTCCTTACTCCTTTTGAATCTCTTATCCTACTCAAAAACTGACGCTCGCTACATGCAAGATAAGCTATCAGCAACCTGAAGCATTCCGTACGTTTCTGCTGCATTTTTTTTTTCAAGTTTAAAACAAACTTTCATTGCATATAATTCTTCTTAAATGTCCACAAATGCAGATTGCATTTTTTAAATTCACCAGCTGTGACACTGAGGCTTTCGTAGAGTGTATTTCAATTCCTTGTTCATTTGAACCTGAAATCATAAAAAATTGGCCAGTCCTCTGATAATATGTATAGCAATAACATACTGCATTTTCAAGCGTCTACACCAATTTAAAATGCCTGTACAAAAAAAATGTCTAGAACTTATTGAAAACACCTCGCATATGTTATTTGTTCTTCAAAATTATTTGATCTATTTCCTGCTTCATTTGTCCCAGATCGTTTTAATGTATAGGTGGGGGATTAAGAACGGGGACGAGACGACATTCATAATAGAAGCGTAGACAGTGGAGATGTGTAACGGAAGTATTTAAACCGGACGGGTAGATTCATTATTGAAGAGAGGGATACAGTCAACCTTTGGAAGGGGTTTATAAAGTTCATTATACAAGACAAGGACAGCATGATGATACATATAAGCAGAAGACAACACATTACCTTGCGGTTGATAACAGAGACAAAAAGCTTCATTTTTCTCATCATTCTATATAATCCCGAACAACACCGAGTAATTCTGCTAGTCTTAAATGAACGTGATTCGAACTTGGAACACCCAGGTTGTCATTCTGTGTCGTTAACCAATTGGCCCTGTCACCTCCTAATTATGATTCTGTAATGATGTACGAAATCTACGGGTTTTTTTTATTAGGTTGGTGCAAAAAATGTTTTTTGACGTTCGACTATATTTAAAAAAAAAACGACGTTATTTTTGCACAAACCTAATAAATGCGGTTTGTTGCATTGTGGGGGTGGGGAGGTTCACATAAGAGGGATGAGACAACATTTATGATAGAAGGCTGTAGAGATGTGAAGAGAGAAGTTTTAATGAACAATTCTTTAAACAAGAGGGAGGAGATGAATTATTGAAGTAGAGCAATACAGTCAACCTTTGGAATGGTGTTTACGTATAAATTTCATTATACAAGACGAGGGCAGTATGATGATGCATATAAGCAGAAGAAAAAACATTACCTTGCGGTTGAAAAAAGACGACAAAAAACTTACATAACAAATAGAAGACATTTATTTTTACAGCTGATGATGAGAAATCGATGCCTGGCTAAGTTGCTACATTTTGTCGTCTTTGTATCCCCTTTGCTTCCTAAAGAGTTTCAGCTTACTTTCTGCTGAACCAACTCGAACTATTCTCCGACTCGCACTCTTACTTAGATTCTGTGTATATAATAATTCTATGTGACGTCAACACGTAGCCCAAACATGTGCATCCTATAAATAAGCCTTCAACACGCGTTGTGGCAACACAAGGACATTCCTCAATTTCATTGTTCCATTATTCCTGCTTCGACCCAAAAGAGCCAACGAAACGTTCTGTTTACCGCATTCTTTTCTTTCATAAGTTACTCTAATTTTGCATTCCTCATTAAAATGGATAATTCCACTGTATTCCTGGAATCGTATCTCTAACTAACAATACGTAATCATTTTATCTTTTGATAACTGAGTTCGATTCCAGCATTCTCCTTTAATAATAATTATATTCGATCTTAATTATTTCGTTCCTAACTAAAATCGGGCAAATTAAAAATAGACGTTACCCCGGTCATAACTCGTAGATATTATGATTTAGACATTATATAAAAAGTTTTAAGAAGGAGTGAGCCGACCGAGCGCCCCCTCGAATAAAAGCCCTTTGCGGACATACAGAATAAGTGCACACACACACACACATTTTGCCTTTTATATATCTAGAAGGCTGCAGAGATGTGAAGAGAGAAGTGTTAATGAACAGTTCTTTAAACAGGAGGGGGATGCATTATTGGAGTAGAGCAATACAGTCAACCTTTGGAAAAGTTTACGTATAAAGTTCATTATACAATACGAGGACAGCATGATGATACATATAAGCAGAAGACAACACATTACCTTGGTTGACATGACAAACGAAGACAAAATAGCTTACATAACAAATAGAAGGCATTTATTTTTACAGCTGATGATGAGAATTAGATGCCTGGCTTAGTTGCTACATTTTGTCGTCTTTGTCTCCCCTTTCAGTTAACTCTCTGCTGGACTAATTCAGACTGTTCTCTGACTCTCTAAATGAACTGAACTCAAGTGTATATATTTATTTTGTGACGTCAACACATGCATCCAAATTAACCAACCCAACTTTCTGTTTACCGCATTCTTTTGTTTCATAAGTTACTCTCATTTTGCATTCCTCATTACAATGGATAATTCCACTGTATTCCTGGAATCGTATCTCTAACAAACAATCGTAATCATTTTATCTTTTTATTGTGGTGGCACCCACTCATTTACATATGTGGATAATATTACACATTAAATAACAAGACTCGGTTAGTCTGAGTGTGTGTTAACCAGAAGCCACCGAAGGCCGAGCCGAGAGCAGATATGTTTTCCAGCCAAGACTCTCTTACCTGATAACCATTATGTAAATATCCTATAAATATACTTTTCCTAATACACTTCTTATTGATCTACCTTTGTCTGTTGAGTCTTCATTTGTATTGCCTTATACGTTATTTGGTTCAACCTGCAAACATAACACTTTTGATAACTGAGTTCGATTCCAGCATTCTCTTCTAATAATAACTATATTCGTAATTCCTAATTACTTCGTTCCTAAAGAAAAACCGGGAGCTGTCCCCTTCAATATATAATGGTTTGCCTCAATAAATTCGATTTTTTGGCATGTCATTGCAATACAACTACGTTGTGTCCAGTAACTATTTTGCAAGAACTGAAGGCTTGTGGAACTCTCTTTTTGCTAACCGTTCTCTGCTTAATTAAACTCCTGGCTTTTTCAATACAAAAGTAAATAAACATCTTCAGTCGGTATGTGAATCGTCTTACATATTTGTTAGTTCCTTATATCAAGTACCGTCATGGCTTGTATTGAGTGAATTCAACGAAAGAAATTCAAAAGTAATCGTCTATTTCCTCTATATATGTTTTCTTTTATTGTCTTTCCCCCGTCCCGTAGGTATTGGCAAGATTATTAATAATTGTGTTACTATTTTAAATCTTATATAACAGTATATTCCGATATTCAGTGTTGTGTTTAGTTTTATTTCTTTAAATTGGTTATAAATGACAAAGGAGAGAAAACCGTGAAAAATAAGGGTGACACCAAAATAAAATGATAGCGGCTAAGACAAATCGACGCAATATTAAGGAATGCTGCTTCCGTAATTCCTGTATATGCGGAAGCGATTTCTTTAGATAATTGATTCAAAACCTTACATTTCCTCGATATCTTCTCAACATAAAACAAGGCCGATAGCCATTAATCGCGTGCTCTCGTGTAATGTATGAATGCATGAATGTAGGATTGACATGAAATTCTTAAAGAGAAACAAAAATGACCGAAAAATGGGCTGGGATGACTTATATAAATAAAAAGTAAATGACTTAGAATGACTTTAATGACCTTAAGGATGAATTGAATGACCTTAAGAATGACTTGAATGCTTAAAAAATAACTATAATCCTTAAAAGAAAACTTCAATCATCTGGAGAATGACTTGAATGGCTTTGAGACTGACTGGTTGTAAAGTGGGTGATCATTATACATTAAATTAATGCAGAAAAGTGATCCTTACTTTATATCACAAAGTTACAAACATAAGTACAGCATGTAGTAAGAACAGATACTACACTTTGATCTCGGCCAAAAGGCCAAGAAAAGGGTATTTATTTGCTCCCCACCGAGCAAATTAGGCACAAGGTCGATTTTTAATGTGAGGATTTAGGGGGAATGGGGACCAACGTCCCGGGGAATAGAGGAGCTGCATAGTGACAATTGGTATGAAGGGTTGCCCCTACATTGACCAAGGTCTTATATGTAGGATTGCCCCCACATATGGTCTTTGCTTGCAGTATCTGCCGGCAAGATACTACACTTTGATCTTGGCCAAAAGGCCAAGAACAGCTTAAAAACCTAAAAACAGCATCTACTAACAACATACCTTTGATCTTAACCAAAAAGGCCAAGCACAAAAGTGTTACGGACAGACCGACCGACAGACCGACAGACCGACAGACCGACCGACCGACGGAGTGACTTATAGAGTCGCTTGCACGTGACTAAAAATGCTTCCTATTTAGAAAGCCATTCTTATTCGGGAAAAAGGGGAGGTTTTATATTGGCATAACATGCTGAACGTTATTTTCAGTTAAAAATAAAAATTGTTGATTTAATGACTTTTACGCTTTCATTCAAAATTGTCTTCTGATAGCTGATTGGGTAATCGCTTCTGCATCTTCACTCAGTTGTACTGATAATCCAGTCGTTCAGGTAAAGCCATGTATGCACTTAAATTTAAAATAGTGGTCGATAGTAATTATCAACACGTGAATTATATATGAAATCTATACTGAGCTTTTGTTACTCACATAAAAGTCCCGTTTGGTGGAGTATGGCGCTCATAAAAGTATTTACGGGATGTTTTTCGAACAACTTAATCAAAGACAATGTCTTCAATTATTCTTCGTTAAAGAAAATCAATTCGGTCCGTACAACACTGTTTATAAACAAGAACTTATCTTAAATAATCTAAACCGATTCGAATCCGAAAATCTAATAAGCCCGATTCTCAGGGCGATTCGGATTATTAAATCTCTCTGGTGTTGTGACTGAAATCTCTTGAATCAGACAAATCTGAAAACGTTCCCTGTCTAAAATTAGCGGCGGCGTCTGTCATCGGATAAATCTTTTTGTAGTGATTTGGCAAGATCTTATCAAAATCGGATAAAGGGCAGATTAATTTTCGCGACTTTTATTGAATCTCGGATCAGGCCGGGATTTGGTGTCCATCTTCTAGCTGACCTCATCAGCTTCTGTCATCGACGTCTACAAAAGTCAACGCAAGGGTTGTGAAAGAGCGCGGGCGCTCGTATGGCAGCAGCAGTAGCAGCAGCAGTAGCAACAGTCAACGTATGCAACTACCGAGCCCGGTGCAAAGTGACATCATTGCGAGTAAAAAGGAAACAAAAATATTATAAAAAAGAAAAAAAACTTGTACTCTTGAGGTTAGAGAAAACAGCAAGATAGACGTGTTACACAGGTAACCCGAGAGCGACAGGAAAAGACACTTGGTCAGAAAGGGACGGAATATCACGTATTCAACATGGCAGAGTCGTTGGAGTACGTGAAGACATTTGAATAAGTGACAAGGTGTTATTCTGAAAAGTACCTGTAAATAAATGTCTATGTGTTTTAAATTGAACAAAGAGGAGGTCGAGCTTTTTGTGTCCTTGTTACCTTGCGACGAACTTTACACGCAAACAGGTACTACGTTACAGTACAACAATGAGTTCCTATTTACAATGCCTCCCCACAGGACAGAGTTAGACACCAGGGTCGTTTTTTAACGTGGAGAAAAGGAACAAAAATAAAAATTGTATCAGTCACAGACAGAGAACAAGAAATTAACATCCATCATCTGAAGGACAGATACTACACTTTGATCTTTGATCGAAGGACATTTGTATTTATTTGCTTCCCCACAAAGCAAATCAAGCACTAGGCCGTTTTTTTTTTAATTTGGAGAGAGGGGAAAGGGGGGACCAGCTCCACCGAAGGGAACAGGATAATAACAATTTGTATGAAGGGTTTCCTCTACATTGACGAACACGGATTGCTAAAAGAGCAAGAGACATATAGTCTTTGATTACAGTATTTGCAGGAACAGATACTACACTTTGAACTATGATGTTGGCCTAAAGGCCAAGAAGTTTGTATTTATTAGCTTCTCCACTGAGCAAATTAGACACAAAGCCGTTTTTTAATGTGGAGAGAGAGGAAGGGAGGACTAGCTCCCCCGAAGGGGAACTGGATAGTGGCAATTGGTATGAATGATCTCCCCTACGTTGACCAATAAGTGATTGCTTCAAGAGCAATGGTCTTTGATTGCTGGAACAGATACTACACTTTGAACTTTGATCTTGACCCAAAGGTCAAGGAGTTACTTTATGATTGGTGATTCCTTAAGTTAATTTGTAATGAGTTCATCTTGGGTAGTTTAATTACAACTCGAATAATAATTAAACAAATATATGACTCATTAATTCGAGGTATGCTTAATGAAGTCAGTTTTGATAACAATTAAAGATAAGTGTTTTTTTTTCAGAGTTAGTCTGCTGTCTGATCATTAATCTTAAATGAATTCCCTAGTCTAACAGGCCTGACATCATTTAAGACAACCTCTCAACATCGGAACTGAAATAATACAAGTGATATCGGAAAAACCCGTGTAACTGCAATATACTTCGTAGGAATGCAATAAGAAATTGTTAGAAATCTTCATTGTCTTAATCTTCTTTAAGTATCAGGTCTGTTATTGCAAAACATCGATGATAATACTCGGGAATGTTTCTGTCGAACTCGAGAATTTGTATGGAATTTCGAACGGAACCATTTATTAAATTCACCTGCGTAACATGCTCCTGTTCCGTCAGCAATGATTGGATAGAGATCCTAAGTAATTCGCAATGTCATTTGAAAATATATGCATATGAACGTTGAATGTTCAATCCTCAGTGTGGACGACCAAAAGATACAATTGCGAATTATTGGCGTGGACGGTATTTAGTAGTGAAATTATTTCATATAATGAATTTAATTGATATATGAACATTACCGAAATTTAATAAGTAAAGTCGTATATATATATATATATATATATATATATATATATATATATATTATACTAAAACTTTGTCATTTTTGGTTGTTTGCTTGCTTGCTTGCTTGCGCACTATCCTCCTCCTACTACTACTACTACTACTGTGCCTCCTCTTCTTGCTATTACTATTACTTCTCCTCTTTACAACTAATACTACGCCTCCTCTTCCTTAAACTACTATTACTACTACTGGTTATAATTCAATGGCTGTAAGGTTGTTTTTTTTTTCAAAAATAAACAATTATAAACAGAATGACTCATAGAAATCTATCTATATTCTTTTTTTCATTTTAATATACTTTCATAGAAATGTTTCTGTTATGTCACAAAATAACTATTTTCTTTACGTCACAAGTGTCATGCTCATGCATTAATTCCATAGCTAATATAACATACTGACCCCTTAGGGGATGTTTTGCAACTATTCTGTATTACAACTGTACTGCCGCAATTTTCTCACAAATAAATCAACTTTGACCTGTTGACAACGTAATTTTTTTTTACTGTGTACGTTTTCAGCGGCCTATTTTTTTTTTTTTTTTGCGTTTTAAATTATCCAAATAAACAATTGTTAATACTTTCTGCATTTTTTTACATAGTTCATTTCCGTATTACGTTTAAGTTATTTAAACGTAGTTTTCTTACAAATAAATATATTTTACAATGTAAATAGATAATAGGTAACTTTACACGAATAAGGAGGATGTTTTTGTTTGTTTGAGTGATCCGTCTGATTTTTCATTTCAATATACTTTCATAGAAATGTTTCTGTTATGTAAAAAAAACTATTTTATTTACGTTACAAGTGTCACGCTCATACATGAATTTGATAGCTAATATAACATACTGACCCAACGGGTCACGGGTAGTCTAGTATATATATGAACGTACTAGTCTAGCCGCACTGATGAGTTGAGATACAACGAAAGAGTACTGTATATGGATGACTATATTTTAATTCCCCTCCTCTTTGGGTTGAGCACTGTCATAAATGTATCTCACCTGCTGCTTATTTGGCTGTAAAACGAGGCTCTCTGTTTTTTGTTGTTTGCCAACAAAGTAGCAGCTCGAGCAATGTAAAAACGGTGGGCGAATGTTTATTTAATGGACACTTGATGAGACGCTTACGAGCGCCAATCCATTGTCCAGTAGTTATAACTGTTGTCTATTAACGCGATGGCTGTAGGTTCAATACATGTTTAGGGAAAGGTGCTAGTCTAGCTGTACTGATGATGTGTGATACAGCGAAACAGAACTGTATGTGGATTACTATATATATATACATATATATATATATATATATATATATATATATATATATATATATATATAGTAATCCATCTATGAATTCTGACGATGCTAGTTGGATATTTGCTCTCTTTGAGGATCTTCCTCTAGTTGAAACAATATGTAAACTCATTCTGGACTCACAGTAATAAATTTCTTATATACTGCTCTGGCTACACATTGAGCACTCTAGTCCGGTTTTTTCACCACTGGTATATATATATATATATATATATATATATATATATATATATATATATATATATATATATATATATATAAGAGAGAGAAAGAAAATAAAAGTTGCTCCCATACTTACAAAACTGTTTAAGCGTTGCCTTAAGGACAAGTGCTTTCCAACACCCTGGAAAACCTCATCAGTATGCCCTGTATTTAAGAATTCAGGTGATAAGTCATCTCCCTCTCAGAACAGACCAATAAGCCTCCTGTGTGTCATGAGTAAGTTGCTGGAATCCATATTAAATAGAGAAATAGTCAACCACCTCAGCAAAAATAACCTTCTTAGTGACATGCAATATGGTTTCCGTTCTGCCAGATCTACCGCAGATGTGCTAACGTTTATATCTCATAGGATTAGCGAATCTCTTGACAAAGGCTTCCTTTCCAGGGCAATTGCTCTTGACATATCAAAGGCTTTCGATAAAGTATGGCATAAAGGCCTACTTCACAAGATTTCTAACTACGGTATCACAGGTAATGCTCTCTCAATCATTAAATCATTTCTCTCCGATAGGCTCATAAGAGTAGTGGTTGATGGTCAGAAATCAGAGGCCCAAAGTATTAATGCTGTAGTCCCTCAGGGGTCCATCCTGGGTCCAACTCTTTTCCTGATCTACATCAATGATCTCCCAAAACACATACTTAAATCATTCGTTGACATCTATGCTGATGACACGACCATCTACGGCAACACATCAAAGGCTGTAAATGACAAAGTTCTCTCTGATTCTCTCTCTCTCTTCTGATCTCGAGCACGTGGTTCAGTGGGGGAAGAGGTGGCTGGTTACCTTTAATTCATCTAAAACCAAGCTTCTATCTTTACATCATCAACGCTTTGATTCCCATCTGGCATCAATTGAAATGGATGGCTCTCGTCTAGGAGAAGCCCCATGTTTTGACAATCTACTGGGCTGGACCCTTACTCCTGATCTGAAATGGAACACGTACATCAAGTCTTTTGCCAAGGTCGCTGGAAAGATGGTGGGATCCTTCTACCGCTCCAGAAGATATCTCACTACTGATGCAATTTTCTATCTATATAAAAGCTAAGTACGACCAAGGATGGAATACTGTTGCCATATCTGGACAGGAGTTGCTAAAAACAGCCTATCCTGCCTTGACATAGTACAAAATAGACTTCGTGGCTTAGTGGGGGATGCCCTTTTCTCTTCCCTGCAACCTATCTCCCACAAAAGAGACGTTGCGAGCCTGTCTTTGTTTTATCGTTATTTCCATGGCAGATACTGTCTGAGCTCCAATCTCTAATCCCCCCTCGCAAATCCTTTACGAAAAACACCCGACTAGCTGAAACCACTGTCAAAAATTTTCCCCACTCTTTATCGCTGCCTAAACCAAAACGTAGATTCCATGAACAAAGCTTCTTTCTTTTAGAACCGCACGCCTGTGGAACTCTGTTCCGTCAGTGTGCTTCCCATCTGACTACAACCTGGATGTCTTCAAGTCCAATGTAAACAAATTCCTGATGATCCGCCTCCTTAAGTAGAGATTTTTATTAAACCCCCACACTAACGTACTGTACATGCAATAACCCTTATCCCTGAGTGGCTTCCGGGCCTTGATTAGAGGTGATCACCTTGTAAAAAAAAATAAAAAATAAAAACTGTAAGTTTAACTTTACAATCGAAATTTATTGTTCGACTGAATACTCCAAAAAACAATGTACAAAGTCCTTATTCCGCAGAGTCTCAAAGAATGCTATTCTTGTTATTCTTCTCATCAGGGGACATAAAGAAATCAGCAAATTATATTTGTAGCAATGCTAGGATGTGCTAGTTACGGCATTAAAACAAACCGCAATTTATTATAGTTATACATTGCCAAATAAAGAGTGAAAAAATGTTGGATATGTAATATATATATATATATATATATATATATATATATATATATATATTCCCTAAGGCCTTATCGTCTGACCCTCTAAGAGGAAACGTCAGACGATAAGGCCTTAGGGAAAATTTTAATTTCACCTGCCCATTTCTTGTTTTTTTTTGTATTTAAATTAAATTATGTTTCCTCTGAAATTTCTCCTTCCATTCTGCTGTACCAAAAATTTACTTACATATATATATATATATATATATATATATATATATATATATATATATATATATATATATATACAAACAAACCGCGTATAGTATTTCAGCTTGCACGAAAATCCTCTCAAGTTGATCCTAAATGCAAAATAGAGAGAATGGAGTCCAAAATAAGTCTAGCGTGACGATGCATATATTCTTATAATAAGCTCTACTCTTTTTTGCGTATTGAGCTTTTTTCGGTTGAGATTAAATCTTCTATATATATATATACTTTTATTTATATTAGTTTGAAGTCTACCATTGCGTCAATCAGGTAAACACTACATCCCTTTGCTTTCATTAATATATATATATATATATATATATATATATATATATATATATATAGTGAATAAATGACAAAAAACTACACTGCAAAATGGCGTAATGGAAACATATTAAGTTGCGGCTTCTTTCCAATTCTCGGATTTTAATCATGTAAAATCATACTTTATTCTCTTTTGACGGATTTATTGTTGCTATTTCTTCTGGTGAGTTAAGAGCATAATAGATTCATTAGTTGATATAATAATAGAGTGACTGATTTTGCGCTTCAAAATAAATACTGTCCAGAATTGTAAATGTCAATTGAATTAAAGGAATAAATTATAAGATGGTCAACATCATGAATTTTGGAATGTAGTTTTTTGTCATTTATTCACTAGATTGCTCTGTAATTACATTGAGTTTCTTAAATAAGGATTGGTACATATTATAAGAATATATATTTTTACATAAATATATATATATATATATATATATATATATATATATATATATATATACAGGGTGACCCCCCCCCCAAAAAAAAAAATTTAAAAAACGGGGACGCAACTCTAACGTTTCTTAATGTTTTGTCCGAATGATATCAAACTTATGTCACGACTTGTTAATTATATTCAAAACATCACATCAAAACACTAGGAACTTTGGCCCTTTTCTCTCCGTTGACTGTAAAATGCTCAGGAAAACAATTGAATGTCCTCTGTTTTTTGGGTCACCCTGAATATGTGTGTGTGTGTGTGAGAGAGAGATAGATAGAGAGAGAGATAGATAGATATATATAGAGAGAGAGAGGACTACATTACAAAATCAAAGGAAAGTATACTATAAATATATATTTTGCAAAAATACGAAGGCGGTAATACCTGGTATGTCTAGCTTTAGAGAACAAACCTCACTCGAAAATAAGAAGGCGGTAATGCCTGGCACGTCTAGCTTTAGAGAAACAAACCTCACTCTAAAATAAGAAGGCGGTAAAGCCTGGCATGTTTAGCTTTAGAAAAACAAACGTCATTCGAAAATAAGAAGGCGGTAAAGCCTGGCATGTTTAGCTTTAGAGAAACAAACGTCATTCGAAAATAAGAAGGCGGGTTTGTCTGTTAGTCCTCACATTCAATTAGCGATGTTTCTGACAAAGGGAGAAGAATTGCTGTTTTCCGGGTATGCAATTTATCCGTAACACATTTATCGTTAGATACTTTTAGTGGAATAGTATTTAACCTCTTTTCCCAAGAGGCTTCATACGTTGTATTGAACAATTTTCATTCAAAAACAGGAAAAATAACGTTGACATACCGACGTTTAGCAATGCTGAACCTGATCAATAACTTAATGGGTGAAAATTTCAGGAAAAAATCATGTGCTACATGTAACACTGCGTCTTTCTAGCCATTAACATAAACCACATTTAGTCTAAAACGTCATCGTATAGACAATATATGTGCAGTTTCGGCATAAAATGTCGGCAGACGAATGGTTGATACGCCGTAAAAGCTAAGAAAAACACAGAAAACTGATGACAAATATTGTTCTCGAAGTGACTTTACTTTAACACTATTCGCCTTTTCTTTGGTTGAAGGTGGATGTATTTAACTGAAACAGGTTTCTCTTCGCTAACTTCTAGATTTATATCAGTACGTGACGTTTTCCGATGGTTGTGCTAAATTATCACATTCCGAAGTTGCCGAGTTAGTAACATTTCACGCGAATTTGAAGATAATCAGCGAAGTTCTGAACACCGCCTTACTTACCTCCGCTCGCGTTCCTTTGGATCCAGGCGTGAGCCATTCGGTCCATGCGTAATGTCCATAAGTGCTTCTAGAGAAAGACGAATATAATCACATTACAGCCATAAATTTTCAACGGTGAAAGCTTCATTAAAATTAATCGCTTCCAAACACCGCGGCCAGAATAAAGGGTTAATCTCATAAACCGGTTTTCTTAACACGTGTTCTCTGCGATGTTTTACTTCGGAAGAAGGCGAAGAGCAAGCGATGAAAGATTAGTTTGTTGGCAGTATTGTATAATAGGTTTATATATATATATATATATATATATATATATCAGTTTAAGTGTGACCTTTGCAACAGACTGTGTAAAAGCGGGGCTGGTCTGAAGAGCCACCTTCGTTCGCACAGAAAATAGGAATTGATGCAGTCTTGATCACATCTCCACATGTATATATATGTGTGTGTATAAGTGTATATATGTGTACATAATTATAATATATATATATATATATATATATATATATATATATATATATATATATATATTCAAAAATACATGAAAATAATTGAGTAATCAACAATAAAGCAAGGGAAAGATTGTCTTCTTCTGTCAAGAAGTGACAATCACCATATATATATATATATATATATATATATATATATATATATATATATATATATATAATTATTTATTCCATTTTCCTTTGAATTTTAAATAATAAATAACATAATCATGTTATTAAAAATAAACTGTTTTTCTCAATAACATATTATAATTAATAAAGTCCAAATAAAAAACAATAACAAAAACATAATTAATTTTTGAAAAATTTAAATAGCATAATGGTTCAATATTCCGCGATGTGAAGTTTTAAGCATAGACTTTTGGATACGGTTTTCCAATTTGTAAAAAATACTTTTACATGATATCAAAATAACTATTAACAATTATAGAATTGCAAATTCAACTACAACTTGAAATTATTTTAATCATTAAAAGATGTTTATTTCTGGGGGCGGGGGATGTCAACTTGATTTTAGCGCCTATTTTCCAAAAATGTACGGAGGCCTCTAATAAATCAAATTAACATAAACAACAGCAAAGAAACGCTTCTTCCCTGATTAAATCAAGTCGACTAGCGGCTTCTGTAAAAAGTATGCACAGTTATACGATAAACATAAAATAATGACGTTGCTGATAGTGCGTAATATGTTGGCGATTTTACACAAAAATGTGGGCATCCTAAAAACATATTTATCCTTATATGGTCTTTTCCTAAGTCCATGTATAGAGTCGTTATTACTTACCAGTAAAAGTCATGAAGCAGACTCTGTCAACCCATTATTTCGGTACTTTTTGCGTGTACACCCTTTTCTTAATTACGTTAAGTTTGCGTAATCTTCTACAAACTATTTATGGTCAGGTAATGAAATGCTGCTTCTGGTTGCCCTCGACTGCAGTCCAGTATATTACTTTGATATTCCGCTTGAGAATTTTATTACTTATTGAGATTTTTATATTACTTTGATATTCCGCTTGGGAATTCTATTATTTATTAGAATTTATTAAATACTTAATATTATATTTAATTTATTGGAATGTTATTAAATATAATATATCAATTATGCGGTAGGGTATTTACTGTACCGATTAGGTATGGGTACAAACATCTTAAATAGAAGTTGTTTCAATATGTCACTCGTTATGAGTGTTATCCGGGCAACGCTGAGTATTACCGCTATTGTTTAACGGTTATCAGGTGTTATTAATACCGCTGCAAAAACGAGTAACCGTGCCAAAGCGAGCAATTCAATTATTAAGAGTTGAATTACCCTAGAGCTTTCCCTTCGGGAGTTTAGCAAACAGAATTCCTGAAAAAGAAAATTCCCTTGCCTTTTACAAAGGGTGTGCGTTCTTATTATTTATAGCGAGAACTCGCAATCTGAGATCTTTCTTTGTGCTAACTGACCGGTCATGACCGGATAGATGTTGTCTGACGTCATATGCAGATACAAAAATCAATACGAAACTAATCATATGTCAGTACCCAAGGGCATATATGTGCAAAAGGCGGTTTTCTCGTCTAAGATGTTAGAGGTTACGGTATTCTCGGCTTTGACTGAAGATATGTGTGAATAGGCTAGATAAAACGAATGAACTTTTGAATAATAAAAAGTTAGTGTTTCATTGACAGTCTCAACCTATATAGACACAGTTGCACTTACGTTAATTAAAAGGTTTGTCATTTTCAAAAATATCGTGTCATTAATTATACAGGGTGGAACGATAAAAGTGTCGCCCGAAAGAAAACAAAGACTACAGTTTTATTTTTTTTTAATTTTATTGAAAAAAACTAATTTAGGTTACTTGATTATGTGTTAGAGCTGTCATCTATTCAATGTAGCCGCCTTCAGTTTCAATCAAGGTCTCGATACAGGTCCAGAACTGGGGGCATGCTTTGTCCACAAGCGCCGGCAGGAGCTCATCGAATACTCGATGGATGACGGTGATCAGGTAGGCTTTTGTGATGTGGGAAGTTCGTGATATTCTCGGCGTATGACCAAATGAATTAGTCCAGCGGTATTTGGTGTGATTTCAAATTAGGGCCACATCATGCCATTTCACGTCTTCGAAGTCGGTTTAAAATCAACACCAAGGTGTGTTTGGACGTGTTGAATAGTGTGGCGATTCTCTGAGGAAATCAGGTGTCCAATGGAAGACCCTGGATGTCACAGAAGGACACAGTGCCAGCCCCCAAGTCCATGGAGACCCACTTTGGCTTTAGAATAAGTGCTATGATTTTTTGTACCCTAATATTACTGCCCCACTCCTCTTCCTCCGACCTGAATTTGTTGGATTATTTCGTTTGGTCAATAGATCAACAAATATCACCAACATGACCTCTCACAACACCAAAACAAGCCTGATTACCGCCAACCGCTTAGTATTCGCCGAGCTTCCGCTGACGCTTGTGGAAAAAGCATGCTCCTAGTTTCGGACCCGGATCGAGGCAATGATTGAAGGTGAAGGCGGATACATTGAATAGATGTCAGCTCTACTACATAATCAAGTTACATGAATTGATTTTTCAATTTACGCTGTACAGTTGTTTTCTTTAGAATGACATTGCATCATCCTGTATATATTCGTTGACTGTCATGGTTCTTGTGGGCTACGACGTTGTTTGGCTGTGGAATTTATTATATATTCTTATTTTTCCTTTCACATCTATGTTCTCGTCAGCTTCATTAGGACCTGACCGTCCAAGTGGAACAGTTAAAGTAAAACTTGGAAACTTCAGAGGTGACACCAGACTGAAGTCTCAAAACAACGTGATATCCGGTTGGTTGGTTGGTTGGTTGGTTGGTTGGTTGTTTTTGTTTTACGGCATATCAACCCTTTTCGGGTTATTTAATGCCGAATCCAAAGATTTTGAAGAAAAATTTTTTTAATAGAATATATTTGTTGTTTTCACGTCAGTTTCTATTTAACCCATAGTTGGGACCCTAACAGGTACTACCACTCCGGGTCAGAGTGGACCTGGGAGCAATGGTAATTAAAGGGTGGCTCCACACTCCCCAAAGCCCACAAGCTGAGGCCTCACCACTGGATATAGTTTAAGGTCATATCCAGGACCCCCATTGAGGGACTTTTACCCTTTGCAGGGAGGCAGTCGGCGTATTCTAATGCCCCATCGACAGGGCCGTGATTTCCGGGCGATGATTTTTCTGTCTACGTATTTAAATGGCGATACTTAAGCGAGGAAAGAAGTGTAAATGATTCGGACCCCCGTGATAGAGCAGTGCGAACACGAGACTAACTGACGAGTGTGGTTAATGCGATATATTTAATTTAATTCGGAGTCATTGTTTTAGATTAAAAATTATTAAGTTCAAATGAGTCTGTTGCGAGCGTGGCTGTGGGTTGTTTGTTTACTTAATGTGTTGCAACAAAATAGAGAGATGGTTCGAATAATACAGAGCACGCGTTGACATGTGATGATGTCGCATTGCAACGACACAGAATCGTTCGTGGAACGCGATTATAACAGAAGCAAGGGTCGAAATTTGAGTGGCAGGGGCAGTAGATCGGAAAGCCGGTCTCTGGATCTCAGAAGAGATGGCCAACAGATTTCCTATGGAGGTGGCGACAGGAGCCACATAAAGATTGAGATCATAGCAAGATAAAGAATCCTTCCACTTGTAAAGTAGTGGATTGACAACGCGGGATAAATGGCTCAATAAAAACTTGCAGGATAAATGGCTCAATAAAAACTTGCATGTCCTGAATAAAAATACAGACTTCCGTCTGTCATTTGTTTTGAGAAATGTTTGTTTCCAGAGGCGCGGGTCAGAGAACAAACGCAATAGAACATGTATATCAAATCCACTGCCAAGGTCGCTGGAAAAAATGGTGGTATCCTTCTATCGATCCAATAGATATCTATCTGCTGATGAAATTGTCTACTTATATAATAGCCAGGCACGTCCAAGGATGGAGTATTGCTGTCACATCTGGACAGGAGCTGCTAGGAAGATCTTATCCTGCCTTGACAGTGTTTAGAATAGATTTTGTAGCCTCGTAGGGGATGTCCTTTTCTCTTCCCTGCCACCTCTTTCTCACAGAAGAGACGTTGTCTCTTCTGTGAGAAACGATGTTTCTATTTTATCGTTATTTTCATGGCAAGTGCTCGTCTGAGCTTTGCTCTATGACTCCCCTCGCCAAACTTTCATGAGAAACACTCGTCTGACTGAAAACACTATCAATAATTTCCCCCACTTTTTATCTGTGCCTAAACCTATACGTAGATTCCATGAACAAAGCTTCTTTCTTAAAACTGCACGCGTGTAGAACTCTCTTTCGTTTCCCTGCTTTCCAGCAGACTACAATATGACCATCTTCAAGTCCAATGTAAACAAGTTCTTGATGAGCCGTTCCCCTTAAGTAATCCAATTTACAAAATTTACACTTCTAACGATTACTATATTGTCCTTCCAACCACTGTACACGCTTTAACCCTTATCCTCTAGTTGCTTTTGGGCCTTGATAAGTGGTGATTTCCTGGTAAAAAATGGCTCATTGAACGTACATGCGAATGAAATATATGGCACTTTCGATTTTATTGTAATGAAAAGCACATTCGGTTCAAATTACGTAGACGTCTTGCTCTTGTAAAAACACTCTTATGGACCTCAGATTGTTGATGTGTCGTAATGTTGAACATGGAAGAAATCAAGTAACTAGATACAATTCGTATTATTTGGATTATTCGGACTACTATTCTCATCTTGAGTGTGATTTTTCACAGCGTTTCGATCGATGTAGTCTAAGTACTTCGCAATTGTATGTTTCGGTCAGCTATATCAATTGTAAAAAGTGATATTCACCTAAAGGTTAAAGGTTCGATCCTCAATGTGGCCGACCGAAAAATACAATTGCGAATTACTTAGGACGACTATGCTACCCCCCCCCCCGAGAAATAAATAAAGGGTTCCGCTCGAAATTCCGTCCAAATTTCTGAGTTCGACAGAAACATTCCCGAGTTCGACAAGATACACCTGAAGATGGTCGGAGTTTTCATCGACCGAAACGTTGTGAAAATCACAATCACGATGAGAACAGTAGTTCGATGAATCCAAATATTATAAATAGGCAATTCTCATCTCAAACTTCAGAAACAACTAGATACAATACCCTTTGTGTAGTGAACTAAATAATAAACAGTTATAACGCTATAAACAATTAATGAAATATAGAGGTACAGTAAATAATTTATTAACGAGTTGTATCACGTGATTGACTGCCAGTACGGTTGTGTTATGGAAAACAAGTTAACGAGTTATAAATTCATATGTAGGAACGCAACGAAATACAAGAAAATATTACAGTATTCTTACATTATAATACTCGTGTTTCGATCGTAGTTTTAAAGGTCAGGGGTCAAAAAGTGAAAGTATGGAGAAGTTACGAAACTTCGTGATATCAGAGTTATTTCCCTTTCTTAACTAAAGTTGAAAAGAGAAAAAAAAACCCGTTATGTGGCCGTCGGCTTCTATTCCTTTCTCACGCAGACAAAATTTCTATTAAGAAAATGCATTCTGTTCAATATGGAAAAAAAAAACGTAAGAACAACTGAAGCTAAACCATAACAACAACAACAACAAAAAGTTCTTAAAACTTAGATTTAATATTGCAAACATTTAAAACATATTTGATATACGGAGCCTCATTTTCTATACTGGTACTAGTCCCGAGTTAACCTTTGATTTTGACCTTTGTGTACAGTGTGGTCATGATCGGTCCAGTGGTGCGGGCTGTAGGAGAGCATATAAAAATAGGCTACGATCTTGACTTTTGAATTTTACCTCGGAAAATGGTGTGCGCCATGCCTAGGTGGGGGAGCAACCATCATCATGCTAGGTTTGGTCATGATTGGTCCAGTGGTGGAGGCTGTGAGAAAGCTGTACACACAAACACAGACACACGAACGCTACTACTTTGGGGGTATCAAAACCAAAGCAAAATATGATGAAAGTAAAAATAAACAAGATAAACCCCATAATTTCTTATACCATACCTGTTCACACTGAAACACTTATCACAATATTCTGTGGATCTATATTAAAAAACCTTGTTAAACTTTGTGCCATATTTCCATTCTATGGAGGTCATGTGCGAACGAACACCCCAAAATTTTATTATACCATATTTCTTCAAACCGAGACATAATTATCAAAGTATACTTACGCAGATAGATATGAAAAGTCTTTATTAAAGTTTGTGCCTATTTCCATTCTATGGAGACCAGGCGCGAACGCAGACCCCACAATTTTATTATACTATCCCTATTTAAGTTAAAACATACTTATCAAAGTATTCTTATGTAAATCTATATCAAAAACACTTGTAAACGTTTTTTTTCGTAACTTTAAAATTTTTTATTTCCATACTTTGTGGACCAGGCGCGAACGGAGACCCCACAATTTTAATGAACCACCGTTCTGCCAGATCAAACATACCCATTCCTGTGTCGCGATACATGTTATATCATTATATGTAATCAGTTTTTTTAAATAGTACACCCTTATAGGAGCCTATTCGTGACAAGACACACACACGGACACACACACACACACATACACACACACTCGGCTTTATATTATACTAGCCTAGCGGGGGTACCCGGCGTTGCCCGAGTGTTTGTTTCCGGGACGGGGGGGAGTTTTAAAAAATGTTATGGTAGGTAAGTAGGAAGGATCAAACCCGGAGTCATGAGTAAAAGTAGGAAAATAAAGTGTGAAAAAAAAAAAACATCTGCAACGTTAACAGTTCGGCCACCAAGAAAAATCCATTCCAGTTGTTTAGGAAAAAAAAAAACGACTACGGTAGGTCGGCGCGAACGTGAAAATATAATGTGAATTGTCCAGCACGCTAACCACTACGCCACAGAGCACTGCAGCTTAGTTCAGTGATTTTAAATAACTTCACATGAAAGAACTACGAAGCCAAACCGGTGTTCTCTTCTCACCTGTTCCTTGTGAACGATCCCCAAACGGTGTTAAGTGGTGGCAGGGGAAGGAGGAATTTATTAGAGAGAAAATATTTTACCACTTCCATTGATCTTAACCGCTTTTGGCCGTGACTTCTCAGCAGAAAAAGTATAGAAATCTAAGATTATCGAGGAATTTGAGAAATAATAAGCCTATAACACACCTCAGATATTGTTCTGCCGTTTGTGCATATTATATTTGCATGAAATATCTTGATTTTTAATCCTATTAAGGTCAAAATCAGACGGGAAAAATGAGTTCATTTTATTTATATAGAAGAGAAGAGAAGAGATTGTATTATATATATACATATATCCTCACACGAACATACATTCTCACATATATATATATAAATATATATATATATAAAGATATATATATATATATATAAAGATATATATATATATAAAGATATATATATATATAAAGATATATATATATATATAAAGATATATATATATTAAGATATATATATATATAAAGATATATATATATATATATATATATATATATATATATATATTATACAACTACTATTACTCTGTGTCTAATTTGCCTAATGAATGCCGACCGTTATAGATCATTAAAAAGCCATGCAGTGGGCATAGCATGGAACAAGAATTCTCTTAGCTATTGTAAAGATAAAGAAAAAGAATTGCAGTAATAAGTGGTTTGGGGGGGTTAATATTCGATTACACTAACTTCTTTTATTTTAACCTTATTTATTTCACATTCCCTAAGGGATATTTCTGACAAATGAGAAATAATTGCTGTGTTCTGTGTCGTAATCTGTCTATTTAACATATATCGTCCGCCAATTGTTTTTACTTCGAAGTGGTATTTTAAGACGGCTAATTTATATTATTCTTTGGTAAGGATTACTTTCGGCCCTCAAAGGCCTTTTTTTTTTTAATTTATCTTTTTTTATAATATTAACTCGTTACGATCGTTACGTTCTGACATCGCCTGATGTTGGTGTCATCTTAGAATACACTCTGTTTCTTTATACTCTTGTTTTTCATCAAAATTAGGGATAGGGTTAAGGTTAAGGTTAACGTTGGTGTTAGGGTAAGGGTTAGAGTTAGATTTAATTTTGGATAGGGTTATGGTTAGTTTATTGTTAGGGTTAGGGTTGTGTTAGATCTACTTTTGGATAGAGGTTTTACACGGTTGAGAAACTATTGTAAGAGACATTCTTTTTTCGCTGATCTCCTTGAGGGAACCAGCGAAAAAAGGCGTGTATAATTATACACTCGGCTAGGAGATATAAAAATGTATAGATACTAAGACATGGAAATAAATCCGTAACTTGGATCTTCTCCACCTCACATTAGAATGAATGTGAGCGATTGTTTTTCGTCTACTCACTTTGAAGTTTTACTGAAGAAAGAAAAAGCACTTCTAAGGAGTGAACGTCAGATCTTAACTTCCGTTTCTTCTTGGGGTCATAGTTTAACCTCCGATCCGTCAATCAGTCTCAGTGTTCTGTTGCTCGTTCTGACTTATCCGTTATTCTTAAGCATTTCAATATATGGCAGTATGTTCATTTACACGCTCCAGCGTTCGAGAGAAAAAAGGTGTTCTAACTGAAATAAAATGTATTCAAGTCCGGAAAGATTAGTCTAAAAAAAAGTCAAAGGTTACATGAGTCGAAACATTGCGATACGACAACCAGGATAGGCAGTATAGTAATACGAGTAATGGAAATCTATATCTATCTATATATCTATAAAAGTGAATGTGTCTGTGTCTGACTGCCTGTCCGTGTATCTGTTTCTCTGTATGTCTGTCTGTATGTGTACATTTTCCTACGCAATTACTCTGTCATTTTTTAGTCTACAGACTCGAAATTTGATATACAGGGTACTGAGATTTGGGAAAATCGATGTGGCCCGTTTTCGGCCAGAAATTTGGTTGTTAAGGGGTCAAAGTTAAACGATTTGACCTTTGAGAACTCCACCGTCAATTTAGGGTCTAAACACTTGAAAAATTAGATATAGCTTCCTTTATAACTCGATGTGAGCCCAAAATAATAAATCTTAAGGGGTCATAATAGGTGTCAAAGTTTTAAAAAATTGACCGCTTTTTTTTTTTTTTTGCTCAACATACACCTCCAAACACCCGGGCAACGCCGGCTGAAATGCTAGTAAGACATAGTTTTATTCACTTTTTCTTATGTTTTCTTCTTTTGTTTGTTCATATTTTTTCATCCAAGACATATTTTTTTTGTATCCTTTCTTTCAATTCTCTCCTTTAATTTCGATTTGCTTTCCTAGTTTTCGATGACCATTTTTTTCTATTTCACTCACAGCACTATTTCACTGCCATATTCTTCCACTCCACTATATCCATTCCCCCATTGACCCCTTCACTCATCGATCTAACCCCTTATCCTGTTTTCCCCCAGCCTAAAAATCAAACAGTCACATTAGCTCGCCTATCTCTCCACATGAATGCATCTTACCGCATTTTTTACCCTCCGATGAAAGAAATTCTAACGATTTCAGTTTTGCTTTGGACTCGAAAACAATTTTTTTTCTGAACAGATTCCATAATGGCCGACACGATTGCAAATGATAAATCAATGTTTTACGACTGTGTTTGCGCGAAACACAAACTAGAAATTAGATGTTATGTCGGTGACTTTTTTTTTTCATTTTCTTTTATTTTTTGTGATAACGTTAAAGCGAAAGTAATTATGAATACGCATTTGAAACGAACACGATTTCTAAAAAGGAATTGAGTTAACACCATACACATCTATAAAAATGGATTAAATCTACGGTTCCTCTCTGCAAGACTTTCGCATCGAGCAGTAATTTAGCTAACACCACTGTGTACAATTTTCCCCAATTTCTCTCTAAAGCTAAACGCGAATTCCATAGAAAAGTTTCTTTCCATAGAAGGGCCCGCTTGCAGAATACGTCAAAACCAAGTTAATATATTTATATTTTTTCAAAGACTGTTGTTAATGAAACTGTTAATGTGAAACACGCGTATACATATATACATATATATACATATATATACATATATATACATATATACATATACATACATATATATATACATATATATACATATATATACATATATACATATACATACATATATATATATACATATATATACATATATATACATATATACATATACATACATATATATATATGCATATATATACATACATATATATTTATATTTTTTCAAAGACTGTCGTTAATGAAACTGTTAATGTGAAACACGCGTGTATATATATATGGATATATATACATATACATATATATACATATACATATATATACATATACATATATATACATATATATATACATCCATATACATATATATACATATATATGCATATATATACACATATATATGCATATATATATATAGTAATTTATAAAATATATATGGCGATTAAGCTACACTGAATATTCTGCGTTTCATCCACTATAGGATTCGTCAGGCTTATGCGCGAATTCTGTGGTTGCTTCTTGTTTTTATATCTGTTGAGGATTTCTAGTTAGCCAATCAACTTTCTAGTATCCACCGCGCCCCTTCCTATCAGCCAATGGGCATGCATTTTTTCGAACAAAGGATCTGTTTTAGAACTAGGTTAGTGGTTTAAGGTAGATCTTTTCCTTCCTTTATATATATATATATAAATATACCTATGTGTACACACATACATGCATATATATACATATATATACATATATATACATATATGTGTGATCGTTTATGTATATTCATGTTTATTTAATGTATTTATTTGTTTGTTTTCTATTGTTATTGTTAGTTTTAAAGCTATTTTGTATCGCTATCCTAGAGTAAGTTTTATTTTGTGAACACAGTTGTTTGCTATTTCTCGTCTACAGTTTAATTGATTTTGAGGTTCCTTAAAGTACAGGATAGCTAATTTTTCACCGGTAGCTACCGGTAGTCGAATGGAAAATAATGAGACAAGCTACCACGTGCAGACATTTAGATGACCCATGTAAATTATGCCTCCATGAAAAATTGTATATATATATATATATATATGTGCATATATGTGTGTACACATAGGTATATTTATATATATATAAAAAAGGAAGGAAAAGATCTACCTTAAACCACTAACCTAGTTCTAAAACAGATCCGTTGTTCGATAAAATGCATGCCCATTGGCTGATAGGAAGGGGAGCGGTGGATACTAGAAAGCAAATTGGCTAACTAGAAATCCTCAACATATATAAAAACAAGAAGCAACCACAGAATTCGCGCATAAGCCTGACGAATCCTATAGTGGATGAAACGCAGAATATTCAGTGTAGCTTAATCGCCATATATATTTTATAAATGACTAACTAGCTCTACCTACGTATTGAGCACTTTTGAAATAAATACCTAAAGTTTACGCGTAAATCTATTCTTTCGTATATTAAATGTATGTGAGTAAATGAAGTAGTTATATATACATATATATATATATATATATATATATATATATAAGAACAAATAATTAATAAAACATATTAAAACACTTTGAGGAGAGTTAAGAAATAGAGAGTTAAAAACATATTTAATTTTCGAAAAGGAAACACAAATTAAGTGGATTGTCCTTAATCCGTGGAATTTCGAAAGAAATACTTTCCTTCTCATCAGAGGGTGGCAATTAGCAAAATGCGGAATCGGATTTTACTTGCAAAGTATTTAATTAAATTACAAGTAAGCCATAAAAAAGCTTACTTGGTAAAAATTTAAAAGTAGTGAAGCAGAGGGAATGAGGAAAAAGAAAATTGATTTCACGTGAATGGATGGTCGCGTGAAGAGTAGAAAATCCAATAACGGTAAAATCCAAGAAAAGTTGGTTAAAGTTCAGTATCCAAAAGTAAAAATTCAAGGGAATCGCGTGACTGGAAGATATTTAAATATAACCAAAAAGGCAGAATTCCGTGAAATAATTCACAATAATTCACATTATATATATAAAACTAAAATATTAAAACAGTTAAATAAACCATTTGTTCGGTATCCTGATGCTTTTGAATCTTTTAAGATAAACCAGAATATATTAATAAAGGAAATCCAAAACTATACTACTAATGTATAAAATGTATTTATAATTACATTAAAAAATGTATATATGTATAAATATTTTTAACCTTTATATATTTAATTTTAAATAAATATGAATAAAAATATTACAAAATACTAATCATAGTGGGGGTGATAATTAGTCAAATGGATTAATCATAATCTTATAAATACAAGACTGGCAAATTAAAAATTATATCCATTTTAAAATTTGGAAACTGATGAATCACACAGGTAAGAAATTCATTTTTATAGCATGAAAAGGTTAGATAATGCAATTAAGAATAGGAAATTAGATTTAATATCTGTAACATGTCTTCTTCCTAAGATTAAGGGAGGTGGCGTTTGATCAACACTGCTGGGGAGCCATGATGTAATATGCTATTTTGTTTTTAATCCCCGAAACAGTGTTTCGTGGTTAGCAACTGGTGATTCCTTTAAAAAATAAATTATTAGTGCTATGGTAAATTCTAGAGCGGTCTGATGCGGTGATTGCACGTGATTGAATAACTTACTGACTAAATGGTTTTCTAACGAATGATAAAAAATTATATTTCTTTGTGTAGTTTCAAAGGTTAAAAACTTCAAAGACTATATATATAATAGCATTTCAGCCCGGCGTTTCCCGGGTGTTTGGATGTGTATGTTGAGCAAAAAAAAAAAAAAATGGTAGTAGGAAGGCAGGCTTGAACCCGTACCGCGAAGGAGGAACAGAACGGGGGGGGGACCTGACGTCTTTGCGGTTACGACCGCCGCCAAACCTGAAGTGACTTCTATTTACATTAAGGCTAGACAATCGAAAGGAGAGGATATCTTTAAAAAAATATCGGCGAAAAAGCGACCCCCCCCCGTAGAAAAGATCCTAGTTGAAGGTGGAGATGTTAATGTTTTTTAGACAATTTTTTGATATTTGTCGTATGAAAGATCGAACTTTAAAACGATACTGATCTTTGTAAAATCCGTCGCCTCTATTGAAAGTTTACAGTAGACATGCAAACAGACATACATACATTTAGATTAAGGTAATTAAAAATTTTCAACATAAGCTGATGAAAAAGCTTGCCCTATCTCTGAATACCCTTTATGTAAAATTTCAAATGTTTAGACCAAAAATTGTCTGAGTATTTAGGTAGAGAGCGCAGAGGTCATTTTTTTTTTAATCTGACCCCTCTTATGACCCCTTAAAATTTATTGTTTTGGGGTCAAATCGAGTTATTAAGTTAGATCCATGTCCAAGGAAACTATATCTAAAATTTCAAGTGTTTAGACCCAAAATTGACGGAGGAGTTTGGTAGAGTTCTCAAAAGTCAAATCGTTGAATTTTGGCCCATTACCAGGCAAATTTCTGGTCGAAAATGAATCACAAAGATTTTCCCAAATCTCAGTAATCTGTATATCAAATTTCGAGTATGTAGACTTAAAATTGACAAAGTTATTGCATAGGGAAATGTACACAGACAGACAGACACCCAGACAGACACACAAACATATTCGCTTTTATAGATATACTAGCATGGGTTCCTGGCGTTACCCGGGATTTTGGAGGTGTATACTGAGAAAAAAAGGGATATTTTTTTTTAATTTGACCCCTATTATGACCCCTTAAAATTTATTGCTTGGGGCTCAAATCGAGTTATTAAGTTAGATCCATGTCCAAGGAAACTATATCTAAAATTTCAAGTGTGTACACCGCAAATTCTCGGAGGACTTAAGTAGAGTTCTCAAAGGTCAAAGAGGAGTTAAGTAGAGTTCTTACAGGTCAAATCATTAACAGCCAAATTTCTGGCCGAAAACCGATCACATAGATTTTCCCAAATCTCAGTACACAGTATATCAAATTTCGAGTCTGTAAACTTAAAATTGACAGAGTTATTGCGTAAGGAAATGTACACACACAGACACACAGACAGATACACAGACAGACACATACACAGACACGTTCACTTTTATATATAAGCTAGCATGGGTGTCCGACTTGCTCGGGTGTTTAAAGGTGTATGCTGACCCCCCTCCCAAAATAAAACGGTAATTTTTAAAAATTTGATCCCTATTATGACCCCTTTAAAATTTATTGTTTTTGGCTCAAATCGAGTTCTTAAGTTAGATCCATGTCCAAGGAACATCTATCTAAAATTTCAAGTGTTTATACCCCAAATGGTCGGAGGGGTTTGGTAGAGTTCTCGAAGGTCAAATCGTTGACCTTTGACCCCTTTACAAGCAAATTTCTGGCCGAAAACGGACCACATCGATTTTCCCAAATCTCAGTACCCTATATATCAAATTTTCAGTCTGTAGACTGAAAATTAACAGATTTATTGCGAAGGAAATTGTACACAGACAGACACACTCACAGACACACACACGGACACACCGACACTTTCACTTTTATAGATATACTAGCATGGGTGTCCGACGTTGCCCGGGTGTTTGGAGGTGTATGCTGAGCAAAAAATAAACGGTCAATTTTGTTAACTTTGACACCTATTATGACCCCTTAAATTTATTGTTTGGGGCTCAAACCAAGTTATTAAGTTAGATCTATGTCGAAGGAACTTATATCTATAATTTCAAGTGTTTAGACCCTAAATTGCTGGAGGAGTTTGGTGGAGTTCTCAAAGGACAAATCGTTGAACTTTGACCCCTTAACAGACAATTTCTGGCTGAAAATGGACCACATCGATTTTTCCAAATCTCAGTACACTGTATATCAAATTTCGAGTCTATAGACTAAAAATGGACAGAGCTGTTGCGAAGTAAATGTACGCATACATACGGACAGACATACAGACACACAGACACGTTCACATTTATATATATATATATACATATATATATATATATATATATATATATATATATATATATATGCATACATATCGAAATATCTTCCAGTAACCCTGTTCCTTTGGATTTTTACTTGTAGATACGGAACTTCAACCATTATATATATATATATATATATATATATATATATATATATATATATATATATATATATATATATATATACAGGACAGGGTGTCCACAAAGTCTCGCTACATTATGTAGCCAGACTTTATGGAAGTCTCGCTACATAATGTAGCCAGATTTTGTGGACACCATGTATATATATATATATATATATATATATATATATATATATATATATATAGATATATATATATTAGAATCCTGAGTTGAATAGGGACACAGATTAATTAATCGTTCGGTACCAAGTCTTATAGTAAATATTTTTTGAGGTAGTATTATACTAGACAATCCAAGCCAAAAAGAGAATAGCTGAATGAACTTGATAGAACAAATGAAATTTATATTTTTTATCTGAATTTCATTCAAATGAATTTTCAGAACAGAAATTTATTGCTTGAATAAAGAATACAGTTCCGAATTATGTTCCTTAAAATGGTTTCGATGTAGGTTCATCTCCTCAATAGAAAAGTCATTCACGAATTACTCTTATTGTATCTACCTTGATCTCTGCTCCTTAATTAATTTTTTAATATATATTTCTACGTATGTGCTTAATAACAATATTATTTCGAATTAGATCTAATATTTGCTAATATAATAAAATATAAACTATATATATATATATATATATATATATATATATATATATATATATATATATATATATATATATTAGTGATGTGACAGTGTCTACAATTTTCCCGATTCCGATACAATTACCGATTCGAATTCGGATTCTGCATAAATCCCTTGATATTTAACTGTAAAAGTGTTATTTTGTCCCGATTCCTCGTAAAACACATCTTAAATGTGCATATATTTTATCAATACTAAAAACACTCGTCAGGGGGTGGTCTAGAGATTTCAATTTTACTGGAATTTTAAATCAATAAATATTTTTTTTTTAATTTTATTATTACTACAAGCAGTGGAAGATGTTTCTTAAACCAAAAGCAAATAAAAAAGATAATTTAAGGACTTGGTTCTGGCATCGGTAAATAGGCTGAAAAGTTTCGATTCCAATATCGATTTTAATACCCCAAAATGGGTTTGTTTTACTGTACACATAGATTCGAAAAAGTTGTCAAAAAACAAATATATAACAAACAAATCTTATCAAAGGCAAGATAAGTTACTTTTCTGCCAAACTGGATATATTTTTGTGTTTTTATTCAATCTAACATATTTATTCAGCTCGAATAACATACAGTGTTTACCGATGTATTCTAAAATTCAAGATGGCGTCTCACACCCTCTTTAACACCGTAAGTTTGGGAAAAGCTGTTATAAACAAAAAACTATACAAAATACTATTAAAACCCCGCCGAATATATGTTAACCTATGTCACGGTAACATATATTGAGCGAGTTTTTAACAGTATTTTATCCGGTTTTTTATTTATAACACCTTTTCCCAAACTTACCGTGTTAAAGAGAGAATCAGACGCCATCTTGAATGTTCCAATACATCGGTAAACACTGTATGGTTTTCGAGCTGAATAAACATGTTAAATTGAATAAAAACACGAAAAATATATCCAGTTTGGTAGAAAAGTAACTTATCTTGCCTTTGATAACATTTATTTGTTATATATTTGTTTCTTGACAACTTTTTCGAATCTATGTGTACAGTAATACAAACCCCCCAAAATGCTCCGATATTTCCGATTTCTGATTCCGATAATCGTCCCAACACTAATATATATATATATATATATATATATATATGTGTGTGTGTGTGTGTGTGTGTGTGTATGTGTGTGTGTGTGTGTGTGTGTGTGTGTGTGTGTGTGTGTGTATGTGTGTAATGGAGATATAATCGCTGAAAGCAATTTCTTTCCTAAGCCGATACAACATACTTATTGGTTCTCAATGCAAATATCACAATAAGCCAAAGAAAATATAACTAATCCTTGTTGCTTTGCTTTTGTGAGTTATGACAGGCTCAAATATTTTTATTTCATCGACAATGAACCAAAGTAATACATCATTCATGTCCGCGATACATATTTCCAATAGCGATGTTAAACAAATACTTTTTTAGTTCCGTTTTATGTTTGAGTAAATAAATAACAGTATAACTCCTTACTACACCAGTCAGTGTAAATTGGTTTATCTGCGCTCGAACAATATCAATTCGGACGCACTTTTCCAGAAAGCGATACCAAAAGGTTTTGTATCATGACAAGCTTAATTGACGATGATATTGAAAGTATTGAGTCTTCTTCCTGCTTTATATTTATTTCTACTAGCGGGACCTGAAGAAATTAAACAACGGTATCTTATATATATATATATATATATATATATATATATATATATATATATATATATATATATATATATATATATATACTTGTACTTTTTGTAGTAAAAGAAATCCCATACAGTGCTCTATTATTAGGGAAAAACCTTTCTCGAAATAAGAGCAATATATTTTTTTTTTTTTGTATATTATATACAGGAATTTACATCGGTAGTCGGTACCGACGGTTTCAAACCCGGTAGTTGAGGACTGCTCTTAATGTCCGCCTCAGGCTCTCTTCGGCCGACTCTAATCTGATGAGATGAGAGTCGGCTGAAGAGAGCCTGAGGCGGACATTAAGAGCAGTCCTCAACTACCGGGCTTGAAACCATCGGTACCGACTACCGATGTAAATTCCTGTATATAATATACATAATATATATATATATATATATATATATATATATATATATATATATATATATATATATATATATATATATATAATATACTAGCATGGGTGCCCGGCGTTTCCCGGGTGTTTGTAGCTGGGTGTTGAGCAAAAAAAAAAAAAGTCGTAGTAGGAAAGAGGCTCGTACTCGTACCGCAAACGAGGAACAGAACGGGAAAAATCCTGACGTCTTTGCTGTTACGACCACCGCCAAACCGGAAGTGACGTAGGTTAAATTAAGGCTAGACAATCAAAAAGAGGGAATAACTTTCGAAAAAAAAAAAAAAGGTCTATTTTTTTTAACTTTGACCTCTATTATGACCTCTTAAAATTTATTGTTTTGGCCTCAAATACAAGTTATTAAGTTAGAGCCATGTCCACGGAACATATATCTAAAACTTTAATTTAAAATTGGAGGAGTATTTTGGTAGAGTTCTCAAAGGTCAAATCGTTCAGCTTTGACCCCTTAACAACTAAATTTCTGGACGAAAACTGATTAAAAAGATTTTCCCACTCTCAGTAACCTGTATGTTAAAATTCGAGTCTGTAGATTTAAAATTGACAGAGTTATTGCGTAGGGGAATGTGCAGAGACAGACACACAGACAGGCAGATAGACACGTTCACTTTTATAGATAAACTAGCATTTCAGCCCAACGTTGCCCGAGTGTTTGGAGGTGTATGTAGAGTAAAAAAAAAAACCCGTAATTTTTTAAAATTTTGACCCCTATTATGAACCCTTAACTTTTATTGTTTCGGGCTCAAATCAAATTATCAAGTTAGACACATGTCCAAGGAATCTATATCTAAAAGTTCTCTAAGGTCAAATCGTTTAACTTTGACCCCTTACCAACTTTATTTCTGGCCGAAAACGAATTACAAAGATTTTCCCAAATCTCAGTACCCTGTATATCAAATTTCGAAAATTGACAGAGTTATTGCGTTGGAAAATGTATACACACGCACAGACACGCTTTTATAGATATATAAATAGATATTGAAGGTATATTCTAGTTTTCCGTACGAGCCAAACCCGATATCATTTTTTTTAATTATATATATATATATATATATATATATATATATATATATATATATATATATATATTACATGGGGGTCACCACTTATCAAGGCCCGAAAGCCACTCAGGGATAAGGGTTATTGCGTGTACAGTAATCAATGATATAGTATTGTAGGAATCTATTGGGGGTTTTGATAGAGCGTCTTACTTAAGGGGGCGGTTATGTTGGACTTGAAGACGTCCAAGTTGTAGTCAGGTGGGAAACAAGCAAGCGGTAGAGAGTTCCACTTGCGTGCAGTTCTAAGAAAGAAGCTTTGCTCATGGTATCTACGTTTGGATATAGGCACAGATAAAGAGTGGTGGAAAATTATTGACAGTAGTTTCAGCCAGACGGGTGTTTCTCGTGAAAGATTGGCGAGGGGGGACGAGGGATTGGTGCTCAGACGAGCACCTGTCATGGAAATAACGATAAAACAAAGACAGGCTCGCAACGTCTCTTCTGTGGGAGAGAGGTTGCAGGGAAGAGAAAAGGGCATCCCCCACTAAACCACGAACTCTATTTTGTACTCTGTCAAGGCTGAATAAGCTGTTTTTAGCAGCTCCTGCCCAGATGTGGCTCAGTACTCCATCCTTGGACGTACTTGGCTTTTATATAGATAGAGAATTGCATCAGTAGTGAGATATCTTCTGGAGCGGTAGAAGGATCCCACCATTTTCGTAATTAGTTGACGTATCATTTTCTCATTCTTCTTCTTCTTCTTCTTCTTCTTCTTCTTCTTCTTGTTCGTGTTCCATTTCCGATCAGGAGTAAAGGTCAAACCCAGAAGCTTGTCAAAACATGGAGCCTCTCCAAGACTAGAGCCACCCACTTCAATTGATGCCAGATGGGGATCAGAGCATTGATTATGTCAAGATAGAAGCTTGGTTTTGGATGCATTAAAAGTGACCAGCAATCTCTTCCCCCATTGTACCACGTGCTCAAGATCAGAGGAGAGAGAATTAGAGAGAACTTTGTCATTTACAGCCTTTGATGTGTTGCCATAGATGGTCGTGTCATCAGCATAGATGTCAACGAATGATTTAAGTATATGTTTTGGGAGATCATTGATGTAGATCAGGAAGAGAGTTGGGACGTATATATATATATATATATATATATATATATATATATATATATATATATATATATATATGGTCCCTCCGACAAATTATATATATATATATATATATTATATATGTGGTCCCCCATCAAATTATATATATATATATATATATATATATATATATATATATATATATATATATATATATGGTCCCCCGACAAAAGGAGGGTGGGCCTGTAAATTCACACTTGTCTGTTCGTGCGTTCGTCTGTCCACACTTTTCTCAATAATTACGTCTTGGAATTTTTTTTGAGTTTTCTACAAACATTAAATATAATATGAATGAAAAAAAGTAATAGAACGGATTTTCCCGGAATACTCAGATTGCCTACGAGAGCCTTTCGGGTTAAAATGGCTAAAATTGAGACTTTTGTGCTTATTAAAACAAAATTGATGCCTTAGATTTTTGTAAGACTTTCTTAAAAGTTGTAACTAACTGATATCTATCTAATTTGTTTGTCTATACTTCACGATAACTCTTGGATATGCCCCAGGGGCTATTTAAGGGCTAATAAAAACACTCCATTTTTCTGACTGTTTTACAATATTTATCCAAAATTTTCTGCGTATGCCTATTTAGAAGTTTTGGATTTTGCTGAACTAAAATATAAATATACTAGCGGGGGTACCCGGGGTTGCCCGAGTGTTTGTTTCCGGGACGGGGGTGGGGGAGTTTTAAAAAATGTTATGGTAGGTAAGTAGGAAGGATCAAACCCGGAGTCATGAGTAAAAGTAGGAAAATAAAGTGTGAAAAAAAAAAAAAAATTTAAAAAAAAACATCTGCAACGTTAACAGTTCGGCCACCAAGAAAAGTCCATTCCAGTTGTTTAGGAAAAAAAAAAAAGAAACCACTATGGTAGGTCGGCGCGAACGTGAAAATATAATGTGAATTGTCCAGCACCCTAGCCACTACGCCACAGAGCACTGCAGCTTAGTTTAGTGATTTGGAATCACTTTACATGATAGAACTACGAAGCCAAACCGGTGTTCTCTTCTCAACTGTTCCTTGTGAACGATCTCCAAACGGTGTTAAGTGGTGGCAGGGGGAGGAGGAATTTTTAAGAGAGAAAATATTTTACCACTTCCATTGATCTTAACCGATTTTGGCCGTGACTTCTCAGCAGAAAAAGTATAGAAATCTAAGATTATCGAGGAATTTGAGAACTAATAAGCCTATAACAAACCTCAGATATTGTTCTGCCGTTTGTGCATAATGTATTTGCATGAAATATCTTGATTTTTAATCCTATTAAGGTCAAAATCCCACGGGAAAAAATGAGTTCATTTTATTTATATAGATAGATAGATAGAAGAAGATAGAAGAATAGAAGATAGATAGAAGAATAGAAGAAGAAGATAGATAGAAAGAAAGAATAGAGAAGAAGATTAAGTGTTTGGAGACTTCGGGGGCTAAAAGGGAGGGGGAAGGCAAATGATAGACTTAGTCATTTATTTTCTTTTTTTTTTTTTTTTGCGTGGTGCAGAACTCAAATTTACATATTTTTAGGCCTACAACAACACTGCTTGTTCATTTTCACCAGGATTTGACGTCCCCTGAGGACTTTTGGTGCTAAATGCGGGGGGGGGGAGGTTAAAATGCTGAACTTAGTCATTTTTTATGCTTCTTTGACTTTGTACTCATGGGGGACCATGCATGCTTCACTTGTTTTTACATAACGTCTTCGGTGAGCGGGAGATCCTATTTATTAAAAAGGAAGATAGAATGTGACAACATGCTACAAACATTAAATTAATCTAGTGTTCGTTAAACGTTTTTAATTCTGTCCTTCTTTTTTAATAAATAGCATCTCCCGATCGAGCGAATAATTTATAATCTTGAAACCATGACACACGTACGTACTGTAAAAATACTAAATGGTATTAATATATGGATTTATGAGATATATTTAAATATACATTGACAGTAATATAAATAATGGGTGTCTCGAAGTTCAAACACAGTTATCTTCACTTTGGTCTGATCCGTTTCATCACCAACATAAGTCTATGAATATTTGATTAGCATGTAACTTTGTCTTATTGTTAAACTACGCATATTGAACAGCTGTTTGAGTCAAGTTTTTTTCTTCGCAAACTTAGTGTAATGTCTCCTGTAAGTATATAGACGATACATTCTAGAAAAAATTACGATTATAAAATACTGTTTTGTATTGCCCGCTTGATCACCCATATATATATATATGTATATATATATATATGTGTGTGTGTGTGTGTGTGTGTGTTTGTGTGTGTGTGTGTACATATATATATATGCATATATATTTATATATATATGTATATATGTATATATATATGTATATATATGTATATATACATATATATGTATGTATATGTATATATGTGTACATATATGCGTATATACATATATGTATGTATATATGTATATATATATGTACATATATGCATATATATGCTTATATACATATATATATATGCATATATATTATTATTATTATTATTATTATTATTATTATTATTATTATTATTATTATTAACGTTTTATCTGCTTAGTAGCTTAATCGGTGAGAAAAATGTATATATTTACTCTGCAAAAGTATTTCGCACTTTTTTCAGTTTTTACTAAATACCATTTTTGCTAAATATATATACTCACACAAACACACATATAATGCCTACTAGACACTATCCTCGAGTGTCTAAGGTCTCTCTGTACAGGGGTTAGTCAGAACAATCTGGTATGAGGATACTTTTTCCATAGAAGTAAACCATGACCAAATATTCAAAATCACATAGTATTCGCAGCCCAAATAAGATCTCCTCACTACGGCTACTCCACAGCTTTTCCGAGGAATGGTGCACCTTATCCAAGTGATATTACCTCAAGTAATAGTACGAAGCTGGATACTCCACTAGACTAAATAAATTCTTGTCCTGGAATCCAGTAAGACCAAGAGACCAACATGAAAGATATACTACAACGTATAAAAATGGTTAATTGGGGAGAGGAAATCTATGTTCTCAATTCTTTACTAACTCAGTGCTTGAGAGATAAAAACTTAAATGGAACATTCGAATATCTATGTATCTCATATAGAGTTCAAGTGTTAGCCCCTGGTTGTGGGCCCCTTGATTTCTGAGAACTTCGACTGAAGTAAAATAAAACAAAAAAGAGAGAAAAATATATATGCTAATTAACTGAATTTTTAATTAACAGAATTTTTAATTAAAATAATTTTGATTAACAGAATATTTGCAGAATAGATCTATTATTATTATTATTATTATTATTATTAAATCTGTGAATATATATATATTAATATTTCATTCATATATATATATATATATATATATATATAAATGAAATATAAAAATATATATATGAAATATTAATATATATATATATATTGATATTTCATTTATACACATATACACATATATATATATATTAATATTTCATTTATATATATATTAATATTTCATTTATATATATATATATATATATATATATTATATATACAGGGTGGCCGAAAAGTCCCAGGACACTATACATGTATTTTTAATAAAACACAGTATTTTTTTATGAAACACACAGAAAACATATATATTCAACAAAAAAAGAGAACTTTATTAGAAACAAAGCAGAAAACTACTAGAGTAATTTAGTGGTCTAGGGGATCAGTATGTTGGCCCCCGTTGTTCTTGCACAATTCCATTCGCCTCCAGGTTCTTTGTGCCATTTTTTTAGAGAATTCCTTGATACGCTAGCAAAAGCTACAATCAATCATATTTAACAGCATTAAAATATTAAAAATAGAGTGTCCTGGGACTTTTCGGCCAGTGTCCTGGGACTTTTCGGCCACCCTGTATGTATGTATATATATATATATATATATATATATATATATATATATATATATATATATATGGGTATAAATAGTAACTGTTTTGTATCTAAATTTTATTATTAGGGAAGTGGTAATTTCCACTGGAGAGCCGTTTATTTTACAGTTGTCCTTTTTTTAAGTCTCTGAAACAGCGACATGGTAGACAGCGGATGATCCCCGCTTTCTATATTAAATTTTCGTTAAGTTGTTTTATTTTATTATTTATTCATTCCAATATAGTTAAACTCTTTTTTGTAATTGTAGACTTTGAAAAGTTGGCTTATGCAATAAGTTAAATTTAGTTTGTTTGTTTTTTTTTCCTGGTATTTTAATTGCATTCTTTATTTTTATTTTACATTTTCTTCATAGAAAAGACGACATGATTCATTTCTGTTTGAAGAAAACCGGTTTTCTTTTTTTCTTTTTCTTTCTTTTTTTTTTTTTTTTTTGTTGCGCGTCATCTACTAGTTGGTCAGTTGTCAACAAATTCCAAGAGCGATATGTGTCTTCTATCATGTCTAAAATAGACACAATGTCTAACGAAACAGACCAGAAATTCGCTGCTGTACAACTAATGTTCTCTACCGATTCAAAAAATTATTGTCACAAATACAAGGGACGTGCTCAGAGTGACGAAAACCAAGTTTCCGGCCAGGGTTATGCTCTTTAGCGCGGTTCCAAGTTCCACCTCACTTCTTCGAAGTCAGCTTGAAATTCAACACTGAAGTGTACCCGGACGCACTGAAGAGTGTGGTGATCCTTTGATCCACAAGTCAAAAGAGACCCAGGCTTGACTTCAGAAGGAGTGTTGCGACATTTTACTCTTCTCTCACTGGCTCTTCTCCTACCCCGCCCTAAACCCGCTGAACTACTACGTTTGGTTATACGTCGAGAACATCACTAACAGCACCGCCTATAACACCAATACCAACCTAATCGACACCATCCAGGGAGTATTCACCGAGCTCCAGCCGACGCTTGTAGGAAAGGCATGTCCCCAATTCCGGACTTGCATCCAGGTGGTGATTGAGGCTGTAAGCAATTACATTTAATAGATGTCAGCTCTACTATATAATCAAGTTACCTGAACTGATGTTTTCAAATTTTTTTTTTAATAAACTTAGTGTTATTTCTTTAGGGGGGGAAAACTTTGTCGTTCCACCCTGTATATGATGAATTGTTCCATCCATTTCGATGTATGAGCTTCGGAAACAACAACTAAGTTGTTTGAAAATCCGCACAGATGATTTGTTTATAGTAGTGAAAATCTTTGTGTGGAACCAAACACCTTTTTGGTACAACTGCTAATCCTCGTCGGCGCAATGGCTGCCATAAGATATATCATACAGGAGACCAGCGTGTTTACATGAGAGATTCCCTTCCACTTAATCCATGTCTTCACGAAGATTTCGGGTGCATATCTCCAAGTGAATTAAACACGCCCCCAGGTGCCAACCTAGAAATTTCTATGTCTGCGCGGTATTTGCCAGTTTCATCATTGCTTAATTTTACTGATCTGGCGAGAATAGGAGTGTCAACATGATTGTACTATATATATATATATATATATATATATATATATATATATATATATATATATATGTATATATATATGTATGTATATATATATATATATATCGGCTAAATACAGAAAAAAAGCATGATGAATTAAAAAAATAAAAAATGAATATATATATATATATATATATATATATATTGATATTGATATTTACTCGAAACATTAACCAGTTTGTACATACCTATTATAATGTATTAAAAAAAACATTTTTATTACTGTTTTTTGTTTATATAAAGGTAACAAATCCAGCTCAATGAATATAATTTCGTGATTCCAGAGCATTTATTGTTAAATTCATTATGGAAACGCTGCGGTCTATGTCACGCATTCAGTACCCTAACGTACGTATGACTTATAATAAAATAACCTTTTCCCCGTCATGAACATTTACGTTTGCATGACTCAAATACTTTCATAAGAAATCCGTCTCTGTGAAGATATTATCATACACGAACTTCATTAAATGACTTTTTCAATAAAAATTTCCAATTACTTTTTCAACGAAGGTGTGAAATACTGTCAATATATTAATCCATCCGATTAATGTTTTTCATTACTTTTTATAAAAATGCATTTTCTTCTAAATATATTGATTAACGCTTTTTCCACTATTTTGTCATTTGCAAAGATTACAATATTTGTTTTCAGACGAACTGCTTGAACAAGTAAGAATATATTTGCTGCCGTGCGCATGTTTGCATAATAATCTCAGTGTTATTGCATATTTGTTTGTGTGTTATTTAAAGCAATATTGGTATAAATATATAACTAAACATCATTCGTTTAAACAATACATATTTCCAATAGCAATGTTTACAACATACGCTTTAGTCAACTAATATACCGTATAAGTAAAAAAATATAAATGAAATAAGAAGTATGTTACGGTTTGCTTGAAACATTGCTTAACGAATAAAACGTGTTTTGAAGGCTTATAGTACATGAATTTACGGTCCTTGTAAGCAGATACATAAACAAATATTAAATAATTCAATAATTTTTTTATTTAACCGATTGTAGATGTTTTTTATTTTCTTTTTTTTTCAACTGTAGATGGTATTTATCCCACAGAATCTTTCGAGAGCACCTCTCATCGTCAGTGGTAGAAACGTATATCCACTCTCTAAGCTGTCAACTGTAGAGTGGCCGCTCTACAGTTGAAAATAAAAACAAATAGTATTGAATTATTTATATTTGTTTATTTATCTGCTTACAGCGGTGCATTCCTGCAGTTTCTTGAAAAACACCTTTTACAAATGAAGTAACTTCGGATTACGACAATCGGCGAATGTTGTTTATACGTTCCGAGATATAAATCAAGCCGATCTTTTCAAGAAAGCGATACGAATAGTTTGAACAAACTCTATAACAAATTATTTCCCTTTTCCCATAAGCGTTTTTCATTCGGATAAACGCACACGCACAAACAGATACACACACGTGCATACATGCATATATATATATATGATAATTGCAACGTCTTGTCAGACGAGCGCCACTCACTCAGACACTTAAAGTCCATGGGACCAAAAATGACTTTTTTTAGTTCTACTGGTGAAATTCACACGCTCAAGCAGGCATGACACTGAAGACGATCATTGAGAGCAATTATTACATGTTTCCAGTATTTCATGCCTCCACGCGTCTCGACTTTTCCATCACCACAGGACCATTTCTGTAAACAAATGCCTGAGGGAGTATCTGTACACAGATGATGTTACAGAGTCTTAGTTTTGTACGAAAGCTAAATCTCTCTCCCGATTCAAAATGTTGAGATCCAGCAACAAGCAAGAGCAAGATAGCCAGCAACAAGTTAAACTGCAGACCAGCTTAATGCGGGTAATGTTCTCCCGCTTTATGTTTTTTTTAAATCAGAGATTTGCTTCTCCTAGAAAGGTTGCCTTCACCAGAGCTTACGGGACCCCTCTTTACTCACACACACATACATACACACAAACACACCGGTGCTAGTTGGCAGTTGACCCGAAAAAGGGCTCGTTCGCCCTTTGTAACGTCTAGTTTTTGATCCTTCAGGAAGACTAGCCACCCTCCTCACCAAACCATCCATGTTCCAGCGGGCGAGCACCTAAAATAAAATCAAACAATCGGAAAGAAAAATAAATCTATTGTTATGATAATTATACGTCTTATTTCCATATCAAACATAGGAAACGCCTGGTTTCCATAGCAACCACGTCGCTTTAGCGACTACTGTTGCTACCAATTAACCGATCTCCCGAAAAGAGAAGTAACGTTAAACTGAGAGAATGATAGAGTGAAACGAATTTATTAATTATGGGGGGGGGTATTGAAACGGACGAGCGTTAAACATTGTTATTACTTATGTGTATGTTATATTTATCCGGGCAAAACGATAAGACTGACATTAAACAAAGAACAAGTGAATTTACTGGAAGCCTGGAAAAATTATGGATTATAATAGAAAAAATGCGAGCATGAAATGTAATATGATTTCGCTTAAACATGGAGAAGTAAAGGACCAGTTGTTAAAACTGAATAAGAAAAGGACAAGATGTTCAAGTAAAAACTATGATAAATTTATAACTTAAAATATTGCCGCATTAAGAATTTTTTTATTCAATTTATAATATTATATAATCACACGCAAATCCTGACTGCACCTGTTTCTTTTCTTTGCCTCTTTCTTCTACCTCTCGAGGCGAGTCCTTACTGTAACTCTTTCTTTCATTTTCCTTTTTCGCGCTTTTCGGCTACTGCTAGTGTTTTCTACGACCTCGCATGGATTCTAAAAATAATCTGAGCCCAGCCGTGTCGCGGTTGTGGCCGCTCTGCCATGGATTTACGCCCACTGTTTTACTTGCGTCCACTCTGGGGTTTCAGTTTTCTTCTTACCCGGCCTTCTGACCCTGACAATCTGCAGAATACCAATATTATTATACTATATATGAATGTATATATATATATAACTACTTAATTTACTCACATAAAATTAATCATATTTAAAAAAGGGCGATGATATGACAATAGGCGATGAATATATATATATATATATATATATATATATATATATATCTGTATATATATATACATATATATATATAACTACTTAATTTACTCACATAAAATTAGTATACGAAAGTATAAATTTATGCGTAAACTTTAAGTATTTACTTCAAAAGTGCTCAATACGTAGGTAGAGCTAGTTAGAAGTTATAAAATGTATACGGCGATTAAGCTACACTGAATATTCCGCGTTTCATCCACTCTAGGACTCTTCATAAGCCTGATGGGTCCTAGAGTGGATGAAACGCGGAATATTCAGTGTAGCTTAATCGCCAGATATATTTTATAACTTACTATATATATATATATATATATATATATATATATATATATATGTGTGTGTGTGTGTGTGTGTGTGTGTGTATTGAGTCACGCACCCCTCGCTTTCCTCAATTTCTTCTGTAGTTCTCACGGTCCAGTGTAACGTGTCCGTTACTGTTAACTGTGTCGTTGCAATTCAAACCTCTCGGACCTACTAACCGTCTGGTACCGTCGCAAATAAAAAAGAAAAAATATAAAAATCCGATTCGGCAATTTTTTAATTTCAAATGAAATGCATTTATTCGTGGTTCTTCCAAAACAACGAATTTTTTATTATTTTTCCAAAGTCCTTTCGCATACACATGTGCTTTTAAAAAAGTCTCTGTCCTCGCCACGTCACGCTGGCGCTAGCCAAGGCTTCTCGTTCCTGTATTTATACATCCATCTTCCCTGGCGCGCATCTTGCTTTCCTTCTCGAACACGTGGTATATTTTTCTCTCCTTTTTTTAATATATATATATATATATATATTTGAAAATCAACGGAAATCAAGACCACCTCCCTTTTTTCCCCTCGCAGTGCTATTTAAATCGCTGTATACACGCTTTATTAAATTAAATTATATATATATATATATATATATATATATAGAGAGAGAGAGAGAGAAAGAGAGAGACAGAGAGACAGAGACAGAGAGACAGAGAGAGTATTGATTACTAAAGTTTTGAAAAAGACAGTATAGAAACTCAAACATTTAGCGCTCCAACCGCGTTTCTTACTGTATGAGCTATCGACAGATTTAAAATGAAATCACTTCAAATTATGAGGGGATTTGCGTCATAAACATGTCGGCAAGTTGAAATGAACATTTTGTATTTCAAGTTGCCGACATATTTCTGTACGCATTATTCATCCAAACAAAGATTTTACTCGGTATAAACAGTTAATAGTGTATGATTACTATTTCCGGTTAATTCCAGTGCTGTGTGACCGTTAGTTTAACAGTTTATCGGTTAAATATTTTCACAAAGCCGCACATACATACATCTACTGTTTTACTTATGTATTAATATCGTAGTATCTTTAACTTCCGTACGTAGGTGTGTCCCGGTTTCCATATTATAAATTATTCGATCGGGAGATCCTATTTATTAAAAAGGAAGATAGAGAATAGAATGCGACAAATATTCATCATCCTTAATATGACGACAATACTCTATATATTGTCGGATAGTAGATTTGTGGAGCTGGAAAATTAGTTCAGATTTGAAAAAGTGTTTAAAGCGATAGAGACAACCTATTTTACGAGAAGCCGGAAGAGCTATGGATTAAAAAAAAACCTAACATGCGGCCGCAGCCGAGATTGAACTCACTACACGAGTTTGTAGTGTAATTCAAATCTTGTCCGTAGCTGAATACTGGATGCTTTGCCAGGGCTACCAAGGGTATTTTTTATCGTGACGCCATCACTAGATGGGTTGCCTACCGTCGAGAGAAGGATAGACCGCGCCAGTTTCCTAACCGTTTATTTTACCTCGTGGTACATACAACGCCTCGCCTTCCCAAATGGTCACCCATCTGGTACTAGCCAGACTCAACGTTGCGTAAGCAGTGATCTGGCGAGAGCCGGTGTGTCAACGTGATTGTGCCGTGTATGGATTTACTGTTCACATCTTAGATCTTTAAAGAGTTGATGAAAAAGAAAGACCAATGAGTGGAGACGTTAATAATAATATAGATAGAAATAATGAAGTTGGTGCTTATTTGATAACGATTAATGGATGTAACAATGATGATACTATCTGTCTTTGTAAAGAAAATGGCTTATAACGTATATAGGTGAGCGGGCGTTGCGTTAAACGATGAGTTACGTGGCGAACAGGAAGTCGCTAAATGGACGTGGCGGGAAATATTGATACATTGCAAAAAGAGAGGCCAGACGCACTTTTGGAATTTTTCTGCCTGACTGAGCGGACGTGTTTTGAAGGAATTTCTCCCTCCACCCACTGGAATTTAATCGATGTTTCCGGTGATAGAGGAATGTTTATGTTCTAGTGAATGTCTACGTTCTGGTGGCAAAATGAACTTACCAAATTATGCAGGGGTCTCAGATACCACCTGTGTAAATATTAATCATAGAATTATTATTAAAAAAAAGAAGCCTTGTTTGAGTAAAGATTGAAACTACTTTTATCTGCTATTATTTATTTTTCTTGTTTAATCCCAGTTCATAAGATAAGTATTGTTAAAATTTTATAATGACTTTCATAGAATTGTGCGAGCATTCATCATTTAAAGAGAGAATGTTCTTGTACGTGCTGTGAATGCGAGAAAACGAATATCTTGACAAGAACCTTTATTGCACAACAATGAATACGATATTTTTTTTATTATCTGACAATAAAAGTCGTTTCTACGCGCACATAAATTGCTTCACTTTTTGCAATAAAGGGGATACGAAATTGTATTTATATAATAACAAAATGAATAGCTAATGCATTCCCTCGACTGGTTTCTATTTGACTACATTTTGGTTTGTGAGGTCTGTTTAAATATACATAAACATGTGAACACCTTCCTGATGTACTGAACTTATTACCGTGAATATATTTACCAAAAGGCTTGCTTTATTTCTGGACTTATATAAGATGAACCCGGCGTGGTTGAAAATTCCACGGTGCTTTCCATATCAATATTTATAATGTATTAATAATAACTAGCGGGACCTGTGGAAATTCCACAACTGCCTCTTTCATATAAAATATATTACTGCTGGGTATTCTGTGGTCGTTCCGCATGAATGAAGATACCATCAAATTATTCTAGTCCTTTGGTTTAAACTGCAAAAATATCTATCTAAGCAAGTCTATATATCAATACAGTAGCATGTAGAACAATAAAAAAAGAGGTGAGTTATTTATTTTTTCCTATTTAATAACGTAAGCATGACCGTTAAAAAAAAAACAATATAAAGTAGTGATTTCAAAAATAAAAAAAAGAGATGAGTTGAGTGTTAACATCTATAATGCGCCTATAGAACTCTAGTTCTCTTCGGAGTGATCTTCTTTGGCTGGAACGCATTATTGTAACGTTCCAACAACTTATGTAAGACTTTTTGTGTAAGCCTGCCAACAACCTTCGTCATAGTTTCTTTCATCCCCTCAATTGTCCCATAACGACAGTCTCTAAGGCAGCGCTTTTCGACCAGGGTTCCGCGGAAGCTTAAGGTTCCGCTTGTACAGTCCACGGGTTCAGCAATTTCTAAATTTGAACAAGGAACACATAAATCGAATGTTAAATTCAGTTTTGGAAATCTAGTTAGAGACTTCCACCAGGAGCTCAGTTTCCTTTACAAACCGCAGTAAAACGGGGTTGCTAGGGTCCTACTAACAGCTTTTGTATTTTTTATTTCCCCCGCCCTCGACACAAATGAATTATTGTATAATCACTATTGTTATCTTCTTTGTTTTTACACGTTAATAAAAAATGCTTAAAACAATTGGGTATGTATATGTATAATAAAATTGTTTAAATAAAATAAATCTCTCTATATATATATAAAAGTAAACGTGTCTGCGTGTGTGTCTGTGTATATTTCCATACGCAATAACTCTGTCAATTTTATGTCTAAAGACTCGAAATTTGATATACAGGGTACTGGGATTTGGGAAAATCGACGTGATCGGTTTTCGACCAGACATTTGGCGATTAAGGGGTCAAAGTTCAACGATTTGACCTTATAGAACTCTACCGAACTCCTCCGACAATTTTGGGTCTAAACACTTGAAATTTTAGATATAGGTTCCTTGGACATGGATCTAACTTCATGACTTGATTTGAGCCCAAAATCAATGAATTTTAAGGGGTCATAATTGGGGTCAAAGTTAAAAAAATTGAACTTTTTTTTTTTGCTTAGCATACACCTCCAAACACCCGGGAAACGCCGGACACCCATTGCTAGTATATCTATAAAAGTGAACGTGTCTGTGTGTCTGTGTGTCTGTCTATCTGTCTGTGTGTCTGTGTCTGTGAACATTTCCCTACGCAATAACTCTATCAATTTTAAGTCTACACACTCGAAATTTGATATAAAGGTTACTGAGATTTGGGAAAATCGATGTGATCGGTTTTCGGCCAGAAATTTGGCTGTTAAGGGGTCAAAGTTCAACGATTTTACCTTTGAGAACTCTACCAAACTCCTTCGACAATTTTAGGTCTAAAACACTTGACATTTTAGATATAGGTTCCTTGGACATGGATCTAGATTAATAATTTATTTGAGCCCAAAACAATAGATGTTAAGGTGTAATACTAGGGGTGAAATTTTAAAAAATTGACCGTTTTATTTTTTATTTATTTATTTATTATTTATTTTTTTGCTCAGCATACACCTCCAAACCACCGGGCAACGCCGGGCTGAAATGCTAGTTTTACATAATCAAACTCGCTACATATAAAAATTAATAAAGTTTGCTTTTGTTTATTCTTCTTATTATACAATAAACACAAACAGAATCGCATTAAAAATCATAAGAGTATTTTTGTTTCATTTTATTTTTAAATCCTGTTTTCTGCATAAAACAACAAAATTATTGCATAGCGGTTCCATGAGTCAGTGGAATGTTTCCATAGGGTTCCGACTCAGTGAACAGGTTGAAAAACACTGCTCTAAGGTTTTCCTTGGGTAAGAAAAAAGCTAAAGTCACAGATAGCAAGTCTGGACTATTGTAAGGGTGACGACCCAATAATCCCATCTTAGTCATAACAACGTCTTTCTTTTTGATTTTCTCTGAGCAACCTTGGGGTAAACTACGCACAAATCTTCGGCATCTTCAGTTCCTTGCGAATAATTGTATGGACAGTTCTAACACTGACATCAAACTGTGCACTTATTGTCTCTATAGACACACCATGGCCCTTATCCATGAAAACAGAGTTGATTTGCCAAATTAAGAATTTCATGGATGAGGACCGTCGTGTGTATTTACAGCCAGTAAATGCACAGTTTAATGTCGGTATTGGAACTGTACACACAATTATTCGCGATGATCTGCAGATGCCGAAAATTTTCGCGAAGGTTGTCCCAAGAGTGTTCTATCTTTCGCAGAAACAATTTGACCAGGATCGACATTAAAACAGTTCCTTACCTTCCCTATAGTACACCTTTGCTCGCTGTGCCTTTTTGTTATTCTTTAAGCTCAAAGAAAACCTTATAAGCTGTCGTTATGAGAGAGGCTGTGACGAAAGTCATTGACACGCTTATACAAGAGGATTTCCATGTGGCCTTTCAGAAGTTGTTACCACGGTATAACAAGTGCATTGCAACCGGAGGAGATTATTTCGAAGGGGACTACAGTTTCATATGTGTAATATGAATAAAAGTGGCCAAACGAAAAAAATCTAGGAACCTATTTTAAGCACCTCCTATGTAAGGTTTTCGGCATAAAGTAAAGAACTAAGGGTTGATATACCGTAAAACTCAATAACTGATAGACATTTTTTTAAGTGAGTCGAACATTTGTCCAATATTTACTTAAAAAAAACTTAATTGCGGTCAGAGTTTTCGCATTAAGTCGCTTTTATTTTTCAGGAAAACCATGCCATAGACTATTGTCTACTTACCAGTTTAAAAAGCTTGTATATTCTAAACTGTCCGTCTCAGTCCACATCTGCTCGACCATGTCTTTATTTGCAAGATCTGATAAAATATAAATGGCCACTTAAACAGAGTGTTCGCCATTTTCAAAGATGAAAAGGAGCGGTTCGTTTCACGAACCATATAACACCGAAAATGAGCGTCATAATAGATCCGGCAAAACAAGAAACAGAATTCGCATATAAACGTGAAATGGATATTTTTATCCAATCGTAAAACTACAGAGAGCCTATGATCTCTAAACTTGCCTATATTCTCTCTCTTTCTCTCTTTTTCTTTCTTTCTTTCTCTCTCTCTCTCTCTCTCTCTCTCTCTCTATATATATATATATATATATATATATATATATATATATATATAACTACTTCATTTACTCACATAAAATTAATACACGAAAGTATAAATCTATGCGTAAACCTTAAGTATTTACTTCAAAAGTGCTCAATACGTAGGTAGTGCTAGTTACTAAGTTATAAAATATATATGGCGATTTAGTTAAACTGAATATTCCGCGTTTCATCCACTCTAGGACTCTGCGGGCTTATTCAGTGTAGCTTAATCGCAATATATATTTTATAACTTATTAACTAGCTCTACCTACGTATTGAACACCTTTGCAGTAAATACTTACTATATATATATATATATATATATATATATATATATATATATATATATATATATATATACTCCTATACATTTGTATTTTTATGTATTGATATTCATATTAAAATCCTTTTTCCTATTTATTTTCCCCACGAAAGCAAAATGCGACACAAGGTCGTTTTTAATGTGGGGTTAAACCAGCTCCCCTAAAAGAAGACAAAAGGGGCACTCTGGTTGGGACCAAAAATAATAATTGTCCCAATACAGAAGGTTCCCCTCCATTGACCCAGGTAAATTACCTTAATGGAAGCATCGGGACAGATACTACATTTTGAGATATTAAATTACAAAATAAGTTCCAATTGAACAAAAATATTTAGGCACAAGGCCAACTCAAAAGGGGAGAAAATGGAGGCGGTTGGTAACTTTTCACTCCAGAACTAAACAAACGTTTCTCTTAGCTAGTATCTTCTTTCACCATAATACCGCATTCACCTTTTCGTACTGGGGGGCGTCCTACTTAGAACCCAATTGTTTTAAACATTTTTTATTTACGTGTAAAACCAAAAAAGATAACAATAATGATGCTACAATAATTCATTTGTGTCGAGGGCGCGGGAATAAAAAATACAAAGGTGGTTAGTAGGACCCTCCCAGCACCGTCTAGTTGATAGACCGACCGTTCTGCTTTGGTTTGTAAAGGAACCTGAGCTCCCGAGGGGAAGTCTCTAAGTGGGAGTGCCCTCTACATGGGACGGAAAGGAGGAAAGAAAAATTGTTGGGGGGGGGTGTTGGGGATTGATTACTTTCTCTTCCAGGTGGGTTAAATTTAGACGGAGGGGGTGAAAAGAAAAATTGCAGTTAGGAAGGAGTGGGGATCTTGGAGGCTTCCTAGTTGGGGAGGGATGAGGCTAGCTAAGAGGCTAATTATTTTGTTACACTTGACGGAACTGCGCGTTCCACACCTAGGCGGGGAACACGTATTCAAATTTGGATCCTTTTCGTACACACAGACTTGCTACATGTATCCATCTTCTGTCAAATGCCGCGCGGTGCAGCCTTCTTCTATCACATCTGATCTTCACCGTAGTTGGTGTTTAAAGAAAGCGATCCGATCCTGATCAGAAAAAAAAGATCGTAATATACAAGGATCGTAATGTAGACCATTAGTCTTTCCCAGTCCTACGGTGGCATTACGTTTTCAACGACATTGGGTACGGTAATCGGGCGAGGATGCTCGAGATCGATGCGAGCCGTCCCTTCGCTGACATACGACCAGTACCGGCGAAGTTCGCAGCAATCGAATAAAGCGTGATCTGTCGTTTCTATGACCGTTGTTCCGCAACGGTGACAAGCACGTGACTCCAAAAAACTGGAACTGCATTGTATGTTGTTGAGTGGAAGCGCATTTCGGGCTAATCGCCAGGTCAGAGAGAACTCTGAATTGTTCAGATTACTCGAATCTGGCGCCCAACACGTGGAGCTGGTCTTAATCTGCTGCCAACCCAAATGCACGCATAACGGGGCGGCGGCGGCCCCATTCACTAGATCCCTGTAAAATTCCCTAGGGGTAGCAGTCACAAGGTCGCTGGACCCTGGTAGTCGTTTTAGCGCGGGTCGGCACTCTTTTTGGAAGGCAGATTCTTCCCGCAGCCTGCGACGGATACCAACAAAGGGCTCGCGGACGCTTGCATATAGTGGCTCAGGAAGGTCAGCCTTTCAGCGTCTCGGTGACACTTCAAGTCCGGTATTCCCCAATCTCCATCACACGGACGTTTAATACAGACCTGTCTGCGCACCCAGTGTCTCCCTCTGTTCCAAAAGAACGAGGACAAGAGTTCGACAAGAACCTTTTAGGTGTTTTGCAGGCAAAGAAAGTACGGCCAATCGGTAAAGAATGAGAGGAAAGACGTACCTGGCGCACACCTCGGCTATACCCTTTAAGGAAAGTCTCCTAGGATGCCACGAGTAGACCACAGCCTCCACCTTTGACCGTACCTCCGACCACTTTTTGTAAAGCTGGAGACCCGGTCCAAAACGGGCCATCCATCCAGCTGCCCAACCGCAGTCTGACTGACTCGCTGCGATTTATATTGGCTCCTGTAATTCTTTCGTACAGAGCCAGCGCCTCTGACACGACCTCGATGTCCTGGAAGCTCGACACAAAGACCGTAACATCATCAGTGAACGCAGATAACTTGGCGACTGAACCACCCAGTATAGCTATTCCGCGCAGGGCTGAATTTGCCTTCCCACATCTCAACTTGTAGAGCAGAGGCTCCAACGCCAGGAAGTAGAGCGGGGGCGACAGCGGACGACCCTGACGGACTTGCATAATGTTTGCGTAAAAAGCTTATAGCAAACACAAAACTCTTTCTATATATACGAGGGGCGTGCAATAAGTAATGCCTCTGACCCACTTCCCATAGAAGTAGAGCAACGAAACTTGGCACAGTTATTAGTCTTACTATACATAGGAAACACCCAGAGTTATGCATTTCTCCCATCGTTTGATGCAGCTCTGGAGACCGTTTTTGTAGAACACCCCAGGTTGGTCCTCCAACCACGACGTGACTTCAGAAATCAAGGCTGCATCATCTGGGAAACCCTTTCCTTTCAAAAACAACTTCATGGTTGGGAAGAGGTGAAAGTCAGAGGGTGCAAGATCAGGTGAGTAGGGAGGATGAGTAAGGATTTCATAACCACACGCCAGTGCTTCTGATCTGGCGACATGCGAGTTGTGGACCGAAGCCTTTTCCTGCAGGAGGAGGGTACCTTTGCTGATCTTCCCCGCCTCTTTATTTTGATAGCTTCCCTTAATTTTCTCAAAATGAAGCAAAATAGGCTCCTGTAATTGTGGTACCCTTTGCCAGGAAATCTGTCATCACTCCGTCCTGGTCCCAGAAGACTGTGAGAATGACCTTGCCAGCACCCTTGCCTTCTTTGGAGGTGGTGAGTCCAAGTGCTTCCACTGCATTTACTGGGCCTTTGTCTCTGGATCATAGTGATGGACTCAGGTTGCATCCTGTGTAATCAGTCTTTTGAAAAACTTTGACTCATCTTCTTGGCACATCTCCAAATTCATCCTCGATCAATCGACGCGTTCTCGCTTCTGGAATGGTGTGAGCAACCTGGGACTCCATCTGGCAGACACCTTATGCAAATGGTCATGAATAATAGTTTCCACAGACCCTGTACTAATCCTGACATCTTGGGCTATTTGGCGAAGAAGGGGGGGGCGATAAGATCTGGGATCTGTTTCCACAGACTTTCGGCCATGTTTGAATTAACGATACCAGCGTTTTACAAGGTCATATGATGGGACATTAGCACTATAAGTTTCTTTCATTTCATCAAAAGTCTCCTGTGGTGTGCGTCCCTTCAAATACAAAAACCGGATAACTGCTCGACATTCAACAGGCTCCATTTCACACCTAACTCAGTTCAAACACCTGTAAAACATAAACCACAATTAGTTCAGAGCTGTAATTTGCCACAAACCCCGTAGAGCTATAAATCATTGCACATGCAAAATTTCAGCTAGATAAGACAAGTGAAAGTGGGTCAGGGACATTACATATTGCACGCCCCTCGTATTTATGTATGTATTTATCTTTTTTAAAAAATGCCTGCCAAACTCCTCTGTCAGTTTTTGGTCTACATATATGAAAATTAATATATAACGTATTCGAACCCACGCGAAACTTTAAATTTGGGTTTAAGTCGGGGAAAATCGGGGCAAAAGGGTTAAAATTAAAAACATTTAATTTGCCAGATGAAGATCGAACGACGGCATTACGAATACGCGTTTGAAACGTAATAGCTATTGGTTTATGTCTGGAATTTTAGCCTTGCAGCAAATACGTCTACATAGCTCAGGCATTAACGTCAAAGGAAAAAGTAAATTGTGAACTAAACGTTTTGGTTTCGATTCTCAGTGGGTGCCCCCGAGCCATGTTTTTTAAACTTTTTAAATCAGTATTATATATTGGGTCCAATAGGAAATCTGCATCAATGAAAATCTCATACTTAAGCGTATTTTAAGACCGGGCAATGCCGGGAAGCCTGCTAATACATGCATACATATATATATATATATATATATATATATATATATATATATATACATACATAGTAAAAATGGTAATTAATAAAACCCTGAAGAAAGTGCTCAATACTGTTGTAGAACAAATATGACTAGATAAGTTACAAATAAGCAAATATGACTAAATAAAAATCAAATAGATAAACCGAACCATAGCCCCCCCCCTGCCTCCCAACCTAAGCGAACACCCAACGGGTCAAGACATACTTATCAAGAAATCATCTCACCAACGAGACGCCAACAAACTAAACCTTGAGACTCGAAATTGAAAGTAACCCCCCTCCTCCTTCCCCCACATATCTCCGTCCCCCCTCCATGTATCCCTATGCCCTCAGCCACACCAGAGATGAACTTCCCAGACCCCCCACAACCACCTAATGTCCTTAAACTCCAAAACTAAAACATTACCGACCTACCAAGCACCCCCTCCCACTTGTTCCCTTCCTCTTTTTCTGCTTTTCTCTCGAACCCCTCCCCTGACACCACTCACCCTTTCATTCCACCATAAACGAATATTTCTGTAAAAATCTGAGGAAGCTACATGACGGCAAAAAAAACGGCCGTGTAAGCGAAACAAAAATTTAACTTAAGAGAAAAATACGGTAATAAAAAATAAAACGTATATATATATATATATATATATATATATATATATATATATATATATATATATATATGGATATATATATGTATATATATGCATATATATATGTATATATATATATATATATATATATATATATATATATATATATTAGCAGATATACCTGAGGTTGCCCGAGGTTGAATGATAATCAACGAATATCTTACACTCCTATATTTTTATTGCCATTGAAATCCGTTAAATCGCCCGGGAGGAAGCTTCACATGCCTCAGTGCAGTAACTTAGTCCAAAATATATGTTATTCTACATTGCACTCTAGAGAACTTACTACTGTTTCATTTATAAAATTGTTTTATATAAAAACATTAAGAAATTTACGTACGTGGTATGAAGCTACAGACTACGCCATGAAAAAGAAAAAAAAACATAGATTTTCAAGTCTTGTAAATTCGTTGGAGTTAATGAAAAAATTAAGAAATTTACATCAGGAGTTTGACTCTACAAACTATCTCATGTAAAAAAAAAACCCAAAAAACATGCTATCAACTTACCCACAGTAGAATTTTCACGGCCCGTTGTTCTATCACTGTTGCTAAGCGACGACATGGAAAAAATGACTTTACCGATGATAGATAAATTAAAATAACGGTTTCGATTATCGATTATCGGTAATTATCGGGGGTATTCTGAGACAAAACTTAAAAGGTCTCTCCCAGACTTATACACTTATGTTCTGATTTTTTTTTTAAAAAGCTGTTCAGTCGTTTTGGAGTCTATAAAGAACGAAATCACACACACAGACAAAGTTGCATTTATATAATTGTAGAGATACATATATAAGGAACTTTATCTAAGTGTTTTGTGAGCTCGTCCCATATGTGTTACGTTGTGAGCGTTCTATATAAATGAGTGTATACGGCCTCAGGATAAATATGCTATATTGTCGGAAGTGCTCTGTATAACATTATGGCGTAGTAGGGGGTGTAACAATATATATTCGATGTTCATGTAGTCGAGTGTATATAATTAAAATACTTTGAGCGTGAATTAAATACATCTTTTGCTTTTGGAATGATAAGTAACTATATATATATATATATATGTATATACATATATATATATATATATATATATATATATATACTCGTAGAATAGTAGGGTATGTTACAATATATATTCAATGTTCATATAATCGACTATATATAATCAAATGTGTATATTTTTTGCTGTTTCTCGTTGTCGCGTATAGTGGTTCCTAATTGTACTTTATGCGCATGTGTGTGTTTGTGTGTCTGTTTGTGTGTATGTGTTTGTGTGTGCGTTTATTTGTGTATTTGTGTGTGTGTTTCTGTGTGCGTGTGTTTCTGTGTGTTTCTGTGTGTGTTTGTGTGCGTGTGTGTGTTTCTCTGTGTATGTGTGTGTGTGTGTTTGTTTGTGTTCGTATGTGAGTGACATTCAATACAGTCCAATATATAACATTTAATAGACGGGACACAGTCTTAGCGTCATTATCTTGCCAACTGAAAAGCATACCTTCGTTCGTCCGTGTCTTGTTCGGTGAATTGTTCAACTGAATTTAAGGAATCGGCTGGTTGTATTTTCAAACAATTTTATTCGACAGGTGATTTCTGTATTGAAAAAGTGGACCATTTTCTGTTCTATTCCATTTGCCCCCGGACCTAAAGCCTGTTGCTAGAGACACAACTGTTCCACTGTCTTTCCTCGATGTCTCCTCTGGACTTATTTCCCGGACTTTTGTCTCCGACTTCTTTTGACTCTGTAACTAACCCGTATATATCTAAACTAACAAATCCTATTAAGTCACTTCCTTCCATGACATGACATGTGACTTCTAAACACGTTTTACTATCTGTTAGAAACATATTTTGTTCATCATCGTACTCTTTCCTTGATTGTTTCTAAGTCAATAAATTTTCCACACGTGGTCCTTTTCACCACAATAGAAACACCTTGTAACCTGCCTACCTCTTTCCTTCTCCCTAGTTTCATATACTGGGGCCCTACTTTCTATTCGGCTCCCGCGTTTCCGTCGGTCTTCCTATTCTGGGAGACTGGCTTCAACTTGAATTCGCCGTCTAGTGTGACAAACCTCCATGGGTTCGTCTTCATATTATGGCTTGGGTCTAGTCATATCTTTCTATCTTACTTCTGCTAAGTCTTTCTGATAAGATGCTTGAAGATCCGTTGTTGATGATGATGATGATGATGATGATGATGATGATGATGGTCGTCGTCGTGACATTGGTTAAGGCGATAATAATGATGTGAATAGCCGTGGCCATGGTAATGCTGATGACGGCTATGACGACGGCGATAATGATAAGAGAAGTACTGGTCATTGTGATGATGATGATGATGATGATGATGATGATGATGATGATGATGATGTCCAGAGAATTACGACAACAGCAGGACGGAACCCAAAGGGTCGTGTCTGTTTATGAATTCGATTGAAACGATCTGACTTTTGTCAAGCTCTCTGCTTCCTTGACACATGGAGTAAATTGTCGGGTTGGTGTTACCAAAAGACGATCAATCATTCAGATTCGTTTAAGCACAAGTTCAGAACAGGTCGACAGCATTCAATGATTCCGATTATTTCAACGTTTGCTTTCTCTTTCATTTGTTCGTTCTTTATTTCCTTCTTTGTCATTCATTCCTTTGTTTTTTTGTTTTGTTTTTTTCATTCTTTTTTTTTTCTTATTTCATACTCTATGTCGTCCATTTTTTTCATTCTTTCCTTCTTTTTACTGTTATTCTGGTGTCACTGTTCTTTTAATCCTTTTTATTTTATATTCATTTTCTTTCTTTCGTTCAGTGTTTCAGTTTTTTCTTTCTATTTTAGTGCTATTTCTTTCGCCCTTCTTTTTTTTAGTTGTGAAATATGTCTCTTCGTAAGTCGAATTCCACAAGCTGTTAAATGTATTTTGTAAGATTTTGTGTTGCCATTATATCCTCTCTCTCTCTCTCTCTCTCTCTCTCTCTCTCTCTCTCTTTATATATATATATGTATATATATGTATATATATATATATATATATATATATTAATGAGAAATCTGAAGTGTCAGAAATAATGATAAAATCATTTTATTTACTTTTATTGTTGTTGTAAGTCATATATTTCGCTAAAAATAGCCTTATCAGTGTAGAAAGTCCAGTAGGAGATTTTTTTTTCTTCATTTTCGTGCGAAGGAGGAGGCAACGCTTATTTTTAATAAAATTTAAATGAAAAATTTGTAAAACTTTGAAGTGTCGGAAATAATTTAGTTGTATCGGTGTTGTAAGTCGAATATTTTGGTAAAAATTGCTTTATCAGGGTAGGAAGTCCGGACGTGATTTTATTTTTTTATTTTTTCATTTTGGTGTTAAAGAAGAGGCAATGCTTTCAACTTCCCGCTCAAAATTAGAGCAACACACACGTGGACCCACGAGACAACATGTGTATTTCTCTTCTCTTCTACTCCGAGGCATTGCCTCCTCCTTAGCACCAAAATGAAGAAAAGAAAAAAATCACGTACAAGACCGGACTTCCTACCCTGATGATAAAACATATTTTATAATGGAGCTAAATAAGGTGTATATATATATATATATATATATATATATATATATATATATATATATATATATATATATATATATATATATATATTATAAAATAACTATATTTCTACTTTTCTTGCATAAATGCTGTGCTTTATCCTAGCAATTTACGGATACTTAAAAAAACATTAGGTGTTTATGTATTTATGTTACGAGACACTTGTTATTATGTCAATGCAGGTTTGTTTATTTACACAGCAAAATACAAGTGACAGCTAACATCGGAACGCGGTGGAGGTTAGTGGGGAGGTTAGTGGGGAGGTGGGTTTGTGATTTCTGTCTCGACCTGTATTTCGCTTTGTGTCTCCCCCTGTCTTTTCTCTCCTCGTTTTTTTTTTATTTATGTCGATTGACTTCATGACCTTTCTCTCGTCAGCTTTGTTTATTGTTTCACAAGCTCTCCGGGTCAGAGTTCCAGTGTCGATTGACCTGATTACCTTATTTTTGCCAGATCTGTTTATTGTTTTTCTGTTTTGTTTTGTTTTTTGTAGTTTTGGTCTAACCCATTTTAATATCAGTTAGCTTTTCTGGCCGATTGACGTAATATTGATGCATCCCAGGCGTGATAAATACAGGCCACTTCTCTCCCGGGATTGTCTCATTGTGTTCTTTTGCTGGTTTTTGTCTTAACACATTTTAATATTGGCTAGATTTCCTGGTCGATTGACGTAATATTGGCACATTCCAAGTATCAGAACTACGTGTAACTTTATTCCCGGGGTTGTCTCATTGTGCTCTTTTGTTTGCCCGGACCTTCTTCCTAACACTTGGTGACAAATGAATAATAATAATTTGCTGACACATAATCATAAAAATCAATGTCATGCATAACTATTTGCAATGGAGCCATTTTACCCTCATTTAGAAAACTCTTATAGTATAAATGACAGACCTCTAAGTTATAAGTGAATATACACAACAATGGTAATAGTTAGCTGGCATATAGCAATAATAATCAACGCAACGTATTACCATTTGATTGTGAAAACATTTTACACACATTCAGGAGACCCTTATAAAATAAATGACAGACCGCGATGTTACATGCATTGAAGAGTTATAGTAGAAATATTGTTTTGGATGGTGGATGGGTGAAAATGGTTCCAGTGTTTTCTGATTGTTTCAAATAATTGAATTTTGCCAGTAAAAAAAATGTCAAGAAAAAGAAGAACAAAGAAAATGGCAAAAAAATCCCTTGATTCGTCAAGTTAATGTCTTTTTAATGAGTAAACATGATCGTAATTGACTTAGGACATTAGTCTAATCAAGGTAATCACATCGATTGTCATCAGGAAAATCCAATCTTGCTTTTGCAAACAAATCATACGATAAACGAATTTCCCCTTCCTCCATTTTTTATCGATCTCTTTCTCTTAAGACAACAATAAAATATGTGCCAATCTATCTATATCTTTCTATATCTTTCTATATCTTTTTGTATCTTTTTGTATCTTTTCTATATATTTCTATACGTTTCTATATGTTTCTATATCTTTTTATATTTTTCTATATCTTTCTATACTTTTCTATATATTTCTTTACCTTTCTATATCTTTCTATATCTTTTTTTTATCTTTTTATACTTTTCTATATATTTCTATACCTTTCTATATCTTTCTATATCTTTCTATACCTTTCTATATCTTTCTATACCTTTCTATATCTTTCTATACCTTTCTATATATTTCTATACCTTTCTATATCTTTCTATATCTTTCTATATATTTCTATACCTTTCTATATCTTTTTTATCTTTTTATACTTTTCTATATATTTCTATATCTTTTTTATCTTTTTATACGTTTCTATATATTTCTATATCTTTCTTTACCTTTCTATAACTTTCTATACCTTTCTATATCTTTCTATACCTTTCTATATCTTTCTATATCTTTCTATACCTTTCTATATATTTCTATACCTTTCTATATCTTTCTATATATTTCTATACCTTTCTATATCTTTCTATATCTTTTTATATTTTTCTATATCTATCTATACTTTTCTATATATTTCTATACCTTTCTATATCTTTCTATATCTTTCAATATATTTCTATATCTATCTATACTTTTCTATATATTTCTATACCTTTCTATATCTTTCTATATCTTTCTATAACTTTCTATAACTTTCTATATCTTTCTATATCTTTTTTATCTTTTCATACTTTTCTATATATTTCTATATCTTTCTATATCTTTCTATACCTAATCGTTATAGGATGATCTGTGCATAAGAGCTAGATTTACCTACTTAATTCAACTGAAAGTGCTCAACGATAAGAAACGAGTTTCTTAAATGGGCGGATATAATTATTTACTATAATAATTAAATACCTACAGACATGAGTGTTTCATCCTTTCGGGAATCTGCAGTGAAGGGTGTCACGATTAACACTAGTCGATAGATTCGAACTTAGAAACACAAGACATTATCTAATCGGCTACCATTAACCGCGCGAAATAACGTTAAATTTAAATATTTTATTTTTTTAAAGGTTTTGTACGTCAGTCACAGTGATCTAATCGTTATACGATGATCTATGCAATAAGATATATATATATATATACTTTCAATTTGTCTTTACATAAACAGTAATTTGTTGCTACACAGCCATGAGCATGTTTCGGTCTTCTAGCATTTAGTAACAAGAGAGCTATTTAGGCAACAACGTTTATATTCAAAAGCGCACTTCTTAAATTAAGATTAAGGATTCTGAGATTTAGATTTAAAAATTCCGCCTTTGAATATAAGCGTTGTTGCCTGATGATATCTCTAGTTACTAAGTACTAGAGGATCGAAACATGCTCAGGACTGTGTAGCAACAGATTACTGCTTATGTAAAGAAAAATTGAAAGTGTAACTTACTCTACTTCCGTATTAAGCAGTCTTGTTAAATTTTACTGGTTTCCTGACCGTTGAAAAATAGCAACCACGAATTATGTATATATATATATTACATAGGCATCACCGCTTATCAAGACCAAGAGGCCACTCGAGGATAAGGGTTAAAGAGTGTACAGTAGAAATATAGTAATCGTTAATAATGGAAATTTGGTAAATTTGTTAACTTATATGGAACGGTTCATCAAAAACTTGTTTACGTTAGACTTGAAGACAACCATATTGTAGTCAGCTGGAAAGCAGGAAAACGGAAGATAATTCGACAGGCGTGCAGTTCTAAGAAAGAAGCTTTGTTCATGGAATCTACGTTTATATATATATATATATATATATATATATATATATATATATATATATATATATATATATATATTACTTGGTAAGTTCAAAGAAGACAGTAAATTCAATTTCATAATAGGAGACTTATCGGGATAATACAACCCTTAACAAATTGCTTTGGAGATTATATAAAAATGAATTTGTGGTAATAACATTTCTAAAATGCAGTGTGATGTTAGGCTGTGTAAGATGTTAACTGGTCAAAATCGCATGTTCTTTTTTCGTTCGATTATTTCGATTATCGATTTCTATCAAAGATATTCCGATGCAAAACCTATTGGGACACTGCTAGATACATATTGTCCCTTCGTGTGAAAATTTCATAAAATACGACCCAGCTGTTTTCGATTTTATAGGAAACGAACGCACAGATATACAGACACGCACAGGCAATACACAGACACACACAGGCAACGTTTCCCTTTATATAAAAGCAGAGATAGGGATACTAAATTTGAAGCTAGTTTAAACGAGGGGGGAATTATAGCCCGTGGATTTCGAGTGACTGCTTTAAGCGAAATTGCTGATTGCATATGGTTAAATTAATGTTCAATTTGCATTGAATATTAATTACTGTAATTTATAATCATACCCTGAACAAATACAGTCATATCTTGTTTACTGCGCCTTTAACGAAGGCTCATCAACAAATCAACCAGATTCGCCTAATACTTTCCGATAAAACTTCTAGAGAAAATGTCTTACTGTGCTGACTAATCGAAAGTGTGAATCGAACGGATACCATAATATTACTTCGCTGCACTTGATCTTAACAAATGTCCGTACAAATCTTTAACCAGATAGGCCGAGTAGTTTTCTAACTTCTAGAGTAAATGAGGTATTGTATGGGTTAGTCCTTAATAATCGCCATTAATCCGTAACTTTGCATTTAACGGATACCATAATCCTTAATATGCTGCACTCTATCATGAGAAATGATTATACACAATTTTAACCAGATCAATCCAGAATTTTCAAAAAAAAAAGTGAAACGGATAAACATAGAGACATAATAAGAGAAATATAATATAGATATTATGGTATGATTATCATCGTGGCCAATGCCATCTTATTTGTGGATGTAAACTAATGGTTCAACAATTAATATCAGTAAGAAACTTCCTCGGCCGTGCCAAATTCCTAGCAAAATCTAAGCAAGAAAAAAAAAACCTTCAGCTGTAGACCAGACAACAAGAGAATGTTTCTCTCCTACTGACATAGAAATCTCCTTTTTTGAGGCCTTTTCTCTCGGCTCAAAAGCATCTTGGATCCTGTAAAAAACATTCAACCACCAAAGAACAAAAACTGGGCAATCAAAAGTTGCTATATAACATATGAATCTGAAGATGCTATTTTTGGCATTGGTTTCCCCTTGATTTTCTAGTCAAAATTCTCTCTGGAAAGACATCAGCTACTTATGCGAGGGACCACAAGAAAGTTGCGAACATCCTAAGTGAAAGTGATTTTTATGGAGCAAACGGGATTGGAACTTGGAACCCAGATCGTCAGTCTGTGTCACTAAATCATCATCACCTCCCAAAAGTTGCCATGATCAGAGGAGACTACAAAATTGACCTATCTACAAATAAGGAGAGAACGATCATACATAAAATACAAGAATATTAGATAACAACAAATTAAATTAATTATTATCAATCTATCTGTCTATCTATCTATTTACTTATCTATCCAGTGATATTGTTAAAATAGTTTAGGTTGGGAGTTTTTTTTTTTTTGTTGTTTATAGAATAAAGTGTAGCAATGGGTTTTAGGTGAGGATGTTTACATAAATTAGCTAAGTTAAATAAACAAACTAACCTTGAGCAGCTGCGTACGTGAAAAGGTCACACGTTGAGAGGCGTGTCGTTTTTAATGATGACGTAACGGAACTGGAGTCAAGAGGTCGGGAAGGTAAAAGAAAGAAGTTGAGTTTGAGTTTGGTCACGAAAGTGAACAGACGTGCTTAAAAAAAACGGGAAGCGGGGCTGTAAATAACAAGCATGTAGACACGTAATGCAGACTCCTTGTGAAAACCATTTGAGACAGCTGAAATAAATTTATATTTTAAAAATATAAACTGTTGATCTATGGTTTCACAAAAGAAGGAAGAAAAGAGGATTCGGTTGTGATCTTGGTCATTTCATGTTTCACCGTAGTGCTCAGCAGTGAAGATAGAAGAACTATATTATTATTCTTATAAAAAAAATATACCTTATGTAAATATAACTGTAATATATACCCGTGTGATAACTCTCTGATACAACATGACTCAGTTTATACGTCGATATCATATGGCTAAACAACAATACATACAATTTATACGGTTATCTTATTCCGTTTGGAGAACAATATATATCATCCTCCTATCACTGATTATGTAATAGGAATAGCGCTATACTTTCTAAAAGAATCAAACGACGAGCTCTAATATCTATGACTATTTTTTCAATACTAAGGTCAATAGGTATCTCTCATCTTTTCAATAACTAGTTTCGTTCTTGTTAGCTCATTACATCAAGTGGCTTCATGCCTTGTTTCGAGCGATTTCAATAAAAACGTTTATTCCTTCGGACTGCTAGACTTTAGAATTCCCTCCCTGTTTCCTGCTTTCCTGGCCGAACTAACATAGAAAAGATAAAATATAAAGTAAACAGACAGATTGCTGCTCAACTCCCCACAGTCCCATGTAAGACAGAATCCTAAATAATAGCTCCTTATGTTTCAGGTGGGAAGTAAAAAAAAAAGTGAAGCATGCATTGTCCCCCGTGAGTGCACAGTGAACGAGGCATAAAAAATGACTAAGTTCAGCTTTTGCTTCTACCCCTAATTTAGTTCCAAAAGTACCCAGGAGACGTCAAATCCTGGTGAAAATGAACAAACGGTGCAGTTTTAGGCCTTAACTTATGTAAATTTGAGTTCTGCACCATGCAAAAAAGATATGACAAGAAAAGTCAATCATTTGCACACACACCCAATTTAGCCCCAAAATTCCCCAAAGGAACATATTTAAATTTAATTTCAGCACCATAGTAAACTGCTAAATAGACATACACAGAAAATTTTGGACAAATATGGTAAAATAGTCGTAAAATTGGAGTGTTTTTATTAGCACTAAAAGAGCCCCTGGGGTACACCCAAGTGTTATCGCGAAGTATAGGCAACCCAAATTATATACAAATCAGTTAGTTAGAACTTTTCAGAAAGTTTTATAAAAAATCCAAGGCATCATTTTTTTTTTCATAAGCACAAAAGTGTCAAGTGCGAACAGACGAACGGACGAACGGACAAGTGTTAATTTACAGGTAAACCCTCCTTTGGTCGGGGGACCAAAAAAATAGGAAATTGAACAACAAAATGTTTGATTACATTTCGTTTCCGATATCAAAAACGATTCTTTTATATTTTGTGCTTTCTTTCTTTATTACTCACGTTTACCCCTAACAAGGCATATCGCCACTTGGACGTAAGGAAAAATTAACAAGATATTTGTTTACATTACATTTAAACTTCTGCATATCAGTATTATAGTTAAAATGTAACGTGAAGAAACATCTTCTTAATTTTGCCTAGGCATGGTCCCAAATAGTAACCCCTTACGTTAAAGAGGCGATATGCCTGCTTAGGCGTGAACGTGAATAAAAAACACATACATACAAAAAATATATATAAAAATGAATCGGTTTGGAAATTGGAAATTTAATAAAACCAAAGATCTTGTTCAATTACGATGTTTTTGGTCTCCCCGACAACATATTTTTTTTTACTTTGTTTCACACCAAACAAAGCATATTCCTACCTGAAACATAAGGGGGGGGCCATTATTTTTTCTTTTTAACTTAATTTTCCATTGCTGTTATTCCTGATAAAATGATAAACCATTTTTTTTTTAAATTATCAGTAAATTTAAAACTTTTAGATAATAATGACAGAATAACGTAAAAGCTGCACTGAATAAAACTGCAAAGAAAAAATTGCACGTTAAACGTAGCGTAAGTAAAAATAGCAACAGTAGAAGCAATAATATAAAACGGCACATGCGAAAGAAAAAATCGGTAAACATCTGACAATAAGTTTCACAAATTTTTGGATACGAACATAAATAACAAATCTTCTTAACGTTTGTTCAATCTATATATATAAATGAAAATGTGTGTGTTTGTGTGTTTGTGTGCGCATGCGTACATTTCCCTACCAAATAACTCTGTCAATTTTCCGTCTAGAGACTCGAGATTTGACATAAAGAGTAGTGAGATTTGGGAAAAACTTTTTAATCGGTTTTCGGTCAGAAATTTGACTATCAAGGGGTCAAAGTTCAACGATTTGACCCTATAAAACTCTACCAGACTACTCCGTCAATTTTGGGTCTAAACACTTGAAATTTTAAACGTAGATTACTTAGTAATGGATCAAATTTATAATTTGATTTGAAGCCAAAAAAAAATAAATGTTAAGAGGTCAAATTAAAAAAAAAATGACTTCTGCGATCTCTACCAAATTACTCAGACAATTTCTGGTCTAAACATTTGAACTTTTACATAAAGGGTATTCAGAGATAGGGCAAGCTTTTTAATCGGTTTACGGCGAAATTTCAAGCTGCCAAGGGGTTAAAATTCAAAAGATTTGACCTTTGCAAACTACTCAGCCAATTTGGGGTCTAAAGATTTGGAATGGAATTTATACATAATGGTATTCAGACATGCAGCAAGCATTTTAATCAGTTTTTAGGCGAGAATTTGGCTGCAAAAAGGTCAAAGTTGAAAGAGTTGACCATTGCAGATTCTACCAAACTCCTCCGCCAATTATGGATCTAAACCCTTGAGATTTTAGATGTAGGTAACTTGGACATGGGTAAAACTTTGTATTTAGATTTGAGACCAAAACAATAAATGTTAAGGGGTAAAGATTGGGGGCAAAGATTTAAAAGATTGACCTCTGCGGTCTCTACGAAATTCCTGTCAAATTTTGGTCTAAACATTTGAAATCTTACATAACGTGTATTCACACATAGCCCTCGAACAAAGATGGGCTGAACTGCTAGCATTTCTATAAAAGTGAAATTGTCTGTGTGTGTATACATTTCCCTAGCAAACTACTCTGTCAATTTTCAGTCTACAGACTCGAGACTTGACATAAGGGGTATTGAGATTTGGGAAAATCTTTTTAATCGGTTTTCGGCCAGAAATTTTTCTGTTAATAGGTCAAAGTTCAACTATTTGATCTTATAAAACACAACCAAATTACTCAGCCAATTTTTGGTTTACACGTTTGAAATTTTACATAAAATGTATTCAGCGATAAGGAAAGCTTTTTAACCAGTTTTTGATCGAGAATTTGGCTAGCAAGTTGTCAAAATAAAAAAAATGTAACTTTTGCGGTCTCTAGCAAACTATTCAGCCAATTTTTGGTCTAAACATTTGACATTTTACATAAAGGGTATTCAGGCATACAGCAAGGTTTTTGGCGAAAATTTGTCTTCCAAGAGGTCAAAGTTGAAAGAGTTGACCTTTGTAGACTCTACCAAAATTCTCCGCCACTTTTGGGTCTTAAACACTTGAAATCTTATATGTAGGTTACCTGGACATGAGTCAAACTTTTTTTTAAGTATATATACATATGCACATAAAGTTATGAACAGTGCATAGGGTCCGAGCAAAACTGGGTTGAACTGCTAGTTCAAAAGAAACGTTTAATTTACATTCAAAAGTAGCAGATCGTCCAAAAATGAAATTCTTCCGTTTTTAGGCGATTTTCGAATCAGAATCAGAATGTGTGTTTGTATCTGAATCTGAAAATAAAAACAGAATCGGTTATTGTATTGGAATCAGAAATTCAGAACAGAATCGGTGATTGTATCGGGAACAGAAATGTAGAACAGTATATGTGATCGGGGTCGACAATTTTTAACAGAATCGGTGATTGTATCGGGATCGGTAATTTAAAACAGAATCAGATATTGTATCGGGATCGAAAAAATAAAGGTATCATTCCATCACTACTTAATTTCCCATAGAAATCATATCAATTTCATGCATCTGTTTAGGCCACCCTGCACATGACGCATAAACAAAACCCTAACAAGTACAGTCACTCCGATTCGATATGGATAGGGCGATATCACCTTCCCCAAACCTTTCAAATCGAATTCTCACGATGCGTTCCGTTTGCATTTTACTGCCCACGCCTTGATGAAGCTCTACGAATCCGTCTACAGTTGTATTTACTAAAAAGGAACAAAAATATTGTCTAAATGGAAATTAGGAGAACGTAAACGTTATTAAAGAAGCGCGTCGACGTTGTTGAATATAATTAAAGTTTTTGTTTTTTGGGGTTTTTTTCTATCAGTTGTAGTTTTATTAGTTTTATTAATGGCCGCCATTATCGAAGTGCTTTTTGGAATGGCAAACCTGGCCTTGTTTATGTTTCGACGGAAATGCAGGGACAATTAATTTGATTATGAATATGTGCATCTTCCGTGCAAATTTTATTAATATCACAATGGCGCACAGTGTTTTATTTAGAGTTTTGGATTACTGGTCCCATTTTGTATATTATTTTCACAACGTTACGGCCGATATAACATCCGACCTTCTTTCTTTCTTTTTTTATTACAAGGATATAATCATTTATAAAGACTCAAGGATAAATATTAATGAAAATAAACTAAGACTAAAACTAAACTAAACTAAGGTGAATGTACAAAATGTATGACAATTTTTTTAAATTTTGCCCAAGTTTTACCCATTAAAAACAATTTTAACCCCTTAAAAACAATTTTAACCGGCTAAAGACCCATAAAAAATCGTTTATAAAAGTTCAATCATTTAAGGCCTTAGCGAGCAAATTTTATTTATATCACAATGACGCATAATATATTATTTGAATAATTAAGATTACTGTTCCCATCTTGATTGTTATATTCACAACGTTTCGGCCGATAAAACATCCGACCTTCTTTTTTTACACGGACTTAAGCATTTATCAAGACGTGAAGGCTACTCGAGGATAAGTATTAATGAGTATAAGGAGACAACTAGAACAACAGTGTCGTAAACGTTAATGATGGAAATTGGGTAACATTTGATTATTTAAGAGAACAGCTCAACAAGAACTACTTTATATTGGACTTGAAGACGACAATATTGTAGTCAGCTGGAAAGGAGGCCAGCTTAACAAAGTTCAACGGGCGGGAAGTTCTATAAAAGAAAGTACTGTTCATGGAATTTGCGTTTAGATTTAGCTACAATCACTATCAAAGATTTGACCTTTGAGAACTCTACCAAACTCCTCCGCCAATTCTGGGTCTACGCACTTGAAATTTTAGATATAGGTTCCGTGGGCATGGATCTAACTTAATAACTTGATTTGAGCCCAAAACAATAAATGTTATGGAGTCATAATAGGGGTCAAAGTTAAAAAAAAATTACCTCTGCGGTCTCTACCAAATTACTCAGAAAATTTCTGGTCTAAACATTTGAAATTTTACATAAAGGGTATTTAGAGATAGGGCAAACTTTTTAATCGGTTTGGATCGAAAACGTTTAGTTACCAATATATACATGTATGTATGTATGTATGTTTGCATGTCTACCTAAAACGTTCGACAGAGGCGACGGATTTTACTAAGATCAGTATCGTTTTAAAGTCCGACCTTTCAGACGACAAATATCGAAAAAATGGCTAAAAACATTAATATCTTCACCTTTAACTAGGCACTTTCCTACAGGGGGGGGTTAACGTTTGTTCAGCCTTAATTAAAATCTAAGGCACTTCCAGTTTGGCGGTGGTCGTACCAGCAAGGACGTCAGGATTTTTTCCCCCGTTCTTTTTCTCCTCCGCGATTAATGGGTCAAAGTTCGACTTGGCGATTAATGGGTCAAAGTTCAACAATTTGACATTTGAGAATTCTACCAAACTCCTCCGACAATTTTGAATCTAAACACTTGAAATTGTAGATATAGGTTCCTTGGACATTGCTCTAACTTAATAACTTGATTTGAACCCAAAACAATAAATCATTAGGGTTCATAATAGAGGTCAAAGTTAAAAAAAGTGACCGCTTACTTTTTTTTTTTTTGCTCAACATACACATCCAAATACCCGGGCACCCATATTAGTATATATATATATATATATATATATATATATATATATATATATATATATATATATATATATATATATATATATATATATATATATATATATATTATAAGCAAATAGTTAATACAACATGTTAAAAACACTGGAAAAGAGTTAAAAACATATTTAATCTGAAAAAGAAACACTTAATAAGTGGATACTCCTTAATTCGCGGAGTTTCTTCTCACCATCTATCTCCTACTTGGTTCATCGAGCTTTACATCTGGTTGAGATTATTTTATAAACATTAATTCTTTAATATTTATAATATACTTTAGTTTTACCATCTTGGCTTATTTTGGTAAATTTAATTGTAATTATATATATATATATATATAAATATATATATATATATATGCATATTGTGTGTGTGTGTGCGTGTGTGTGTGTGTAGCGTGTGTATATGTACAGTAATTTTTTAAAATATATAACAAAATGCTAAGTGGAATCTTTTGCATTCGTTGCCAGGTAAAAAAAAATTAAGCCTGGAGATACCCTATTGGAATAAAAAGCGAGAATTCTTTTAGCTTAGTGACAATATATTTTGTAACTTACTATTTAGCTCTAACTATGTATTGAGCACTGCTGAAGAAAATAATGAAACTCGATATATATAATGTTTTATCTACTTATTACATTATATATAAATGTGTGTGTGTGTCGCTTTACTGAATTCAAACGAGTACATCCACTTTTTCGACAGCTAAAATAACCTTTTAAATCAATAAAATTCCGAGAGGACGTGTATAAAAAAAAACACTTCGTTTGAGAGGATGTTTTATATGTTTGTCATAAAACTTAATGGCTTCTCCTGAACTGTACTATATTTTTTCTTTTGCTATTGTTGATTTTAATATCTTGAAAATGTTATTTTCGAATTCTTCTGTTGAATTTATTAAACGATACAAAGTTCTTTTTAGTACAAATAAAACAAATCTTGACATATAGTTGGTTATAAAAAGATAAGTATATACTCCGTCGAATATTTTTTAAAGAAATATATAGATACAATAATAATTTCGAATTGAGTACGATCGTTTCAGACATGATTTACAGTTTATTCATATACGAGCCTGTGTGCCCGGCGTTGTTCGGGTATTTGGAGGTGTTTGTTGATCAAAACAAAAAATAAAAATAAAAAGTGGTAGTTGGCAGTATCGCGAAGGAGGAAAAAAACGTGAAAAAAACTGACGTCTTTGCTGTTGCGTTCAACGCTAAACCCGAGGTGACGTAGGTTGAAATTAAGGTTAGAAAATCGAAAAACGACAATATCGGCGAAAAAAGCGACCCCTCCCTGTAGAAAAGTGCCGAGTTGAGAATGCACAGATTAATGTTTTTAGTCAATTCTTCGAATTTTGTCGTCCGAAGAGTCGAGCTTCAAAACTATACCGATCTCGTGAAAATCGGTTGCCTCTGTAAAATGTTTTAGGCACACATACATACATACATACATACATACATACATACAAATATATTCACATATATACATACATACATTAAAACAGAGAGGTGAGATTTTTATAATAGATTATATCTTCATTAGAACTAGGATCTTGACACCTAGTTAACCTTTATTATTATTTTATATATATATATATATATATATATATATATATATATATATATAGAGAGAGAGAGAGAGAGAGAGAGAGAGGGAGAGATGGTGAACCAAAAGTAGGTAAACAATGAAACGTTTATTTGTATATCCCGTATACGTACAATTCTATGTAATAAGACAATTATATAAAATGTAAATTAGATGCTATTTATAAAGGCAAGTGCTCAAATGGTTGTCCTTCTTGATTTATAAGAATTAGATATTTGTTTTTTTAAGCTTCGGCAAACATTTTGGCTTTTTCCAAGGTTAAATCCAAGGTCATAGTGTATGTATGCATACCTTCTTATAGCCCACATCACTGGACCAATCATATACAAACCTTACATTATGATCGTCTCTCATACGGTGATAATGCACACCATCTTTACAAGTGAAGGTCAAATGGTGAAATTGAAACTATATATATATATATATATATATATATATATATATATATATATATATAAACGTAAACGTTTGTATATATATATATATATACAGATAAACGCTTGTATATATATGTATACTTATATATTTATATATATAAGTATGCATGTATATATATAGATAAACCTTTGTATATAAACATATATATATACATACACATGTATACTTATATATATATATATATATATATATATATATATATAAGTATACATGTGTATGTATATATATAGAGTTCATCTTTTCCAGATAACACAAAAATTGCAATTTTAGTAGTAATTTTATATCAGATAGAAGCACAGGATAGAAACAGTAAGTCAAAAAGTGGGAGTAATTAGAAGTTGTTAGAAATTATAAAAGCACGTATATATATATATATATATATATATATATATATATATATATATATATAGTGCCGCCAAATAGAAAGTCCGACCTTATCAATTTCTTTTCCAAAACCGCAAATTTAAGCCAAATCCAATGTAACTGTTTAAATAACATATACCTTATTTGATTAGCTTTTTATTCCTCTATATTTGACATTTAATTGAAGTATCCTAGTGTTCACGTCAATTTGAAAATTTAGCTTCAAATCGAGGAGGCAAAAAGAAACTCCGCAGCAACAAAATTTATAGCAAGCCCCACTCTCCCCAATGGTTTACTTCCACTTGCGCAACTGTCATTTCCCAAAGGCAGCATGCATACCACAGATTTAACCGACATAAGTCCAGTTCAAACAGACAAAAGTACATAGAAGCTAGAAGTAACGTTAAGAAAGAAATAGCGACAGCTAAGAGAGAATTTACTGAAACCACTAAAAAACTCATCGAAGCACAAAAATTAGGAACTCGTGACTTCTGGAAAATCTACAACAGTGTAGTAAATAATGGGCAATCAACAATTCCCCCGCTAACCAACAATCACGAGGTTGCTTGCTCAGCAACCGACAAGGCTGACATGCTTGCCAGCCGGTTTGCCTCGAACTCCACACTGGACCCTTCCAACCAGCCCCTGCCTGACTTTCCTTTGCGGACAGATGCCACGTAAATGATCTAAAAACCACCCCTGCTCAGGTGCATGCTATCATAAAAAACCTTGACACTTCAAAAGCATGTGGACCTGATCTCATCTCAGCTGTGCTATTAAAAAAGTGCTCAGCCAAAGTAGCTCCAGTTCTCTCCAAACGCTACAACAAATGCCTTAAAAAATCATGCTTTCCGGGCTGTTTCTGTGGTACCAGCATTCAAGAATTCTGGAGGAAGAACTGACCCATCAAAGTATCGCCCCATTAGCCTCCTCACACTTTTCGCCAAAATATTTGAGACTATAATTAACCATGCTCTAGTCCGTCATCTTACAGATGCTAAACTTCTGACTGACAAACAATGTGGATTTAGACGAGCCCGTGCCACCGCAGACATCCTCACTGTAATCTCTGAACGTATATACCATTTACTGGACAAAGCTGAGGAGGGCAGAGCGGTAGCTCTAGATATATCTAAGGCTTTTGACAAGGTATGGCATGAGGGTCTCCTCAGGAAAATTAAATCATACGGTATCACTGGTAGAATACTTAACATAATTAAATCCTTCTTATATAAGAGAAAAATTCAGGTTGTCAGGTTTATGATATAAATGCGGGAGTGCCTCATGTGTCTATCCTTGGACCTCTATTGTTCCTAATATTTATTAATGAACCCCCCCCCGACAAAACTGCCTCTCAGATGGGTATATATGCTGATGACATCACACGCTATAACAGGCATGACAGGAAAACAAATGAACACATAACTAAAGAAATGGCAAAAATACTAGAGGATGACCTCCAATCTATAGTAAAATGGGGACAAAAATGGATGGTCACATTCAATGCTGCCAAGGCTAAACTGGTTTCCTTCAATAATTACAAGAAACCTTCTCTGCCACCAATAGCAATGGCCAGCAATCTTTCAAACTGCTTGGCCTAACGTTCGCAGGAAACATAAGTTGGAACAATTACATTGAAAACAAGGCTGTAAATGACAAAGTTCTCTCTGATTCTCTCTCCTCTGATCTCGAGCGCGTGGTTCAGTGGGGGAAGATGGGGCTGGTTATCTTTAATGCATCCAAAACCAAACTCCTATCCTTACATCATCAACGCTCTGATCCCCAGCTGGCATCAATTGTGATAGATGGCTCTCGTCTGGGTGAGGCCCCGTGTTTTGACAAGCTTCTGGGTTTGACCTTTACTCCTGATCTGAAATGGAACACGTACATCAAGTCTGTTGCCAAGGTCGCTGGAAAGATGGTGGGATCCTTCTACCGCTCCAGAAGATATCTCACTACTGATGCAATTCTCTATCTATATAAAAGCCAAGTACGTCCAAGGATGGAATACTGTTGTCATATCTGGGCAGGAGCTGCTAAAAACAGCCTATCCTGCCTTGACAGAGTACAAACTAGACTTCGTGGCTTAGTAGGGGATGCCCTTTTCTCTACCCTGCAACCTCTCTCCCACAGAAGAGACGTTGCGAGCCTATCCTTGTTTTATCGTTGTTTCCATGGCAGATGCTCGTCTGAACTCCAATCTCTGGTCCTCTCGCCAATCTTTCACGAAACACACCCGTCTAGCTGAATCCACTGTGAAAAATTTCCCACACTCTATATCTGTGCCTAAATCAAAACGAGGATTCCATGAACAAAGCTTCTTTCTTAGAACTGCACGCCTGTGGAACTCTGTTCCGTCTGCCTGCTTCCCCCCGGACTACAACTTGGATGTCTTCAAGTCCAATGTTAACAAATTCCTAATGAACCGCCCCCTTAAGTAAACACTTCATCAAATCTCCACACTAACGTAATGTACTTGCAATAACCCTTATCCCTGAGTGGCTTCCGGGCCTTGATAAGTGGTGATCACTGTGTGAAAAAAAAATTGTCAGGGCCGCTGCGAAGAAGGTAGGCTCTCTCTACCATGCTAGAAAACTACTGACACTTGAAAGTATCCTGTACCTCTCTAAGGCCACCATTCGCCCATGTATGGAGTATTGCGGTCACATTTGGGCTGGTGCATCTGCTACTAGTCTCTCCCTCCTAGACAAGGTTCAAAAGAGAGTCACCAATCTGATTGGCCCTGAACTGGCATCTAAGCTTCAGCCTCTGTCCCATCGACGAAACGTTGCATCCCTCTGCCTGTTCTACAAGTATTTTAATGGTGAATGCTCTGACGAACTGCAGACACTTGTGCCCCCACGACGTAGACACCCTTGACAAACCCGACAAGCAGCTAAATCCCACCCCATGCAGTAGAGATCCCTAGATGTAAAAGATCTTTCTACTCCAGTAGTTTCTTCCTCAGAACCGCTAGACTCTGGAATTCCATTCTATGTCCCTGATTTCCCAAGTGTACTGACATGCAGAAGTTCAAGTGTAACGTGAACTGACATTTTGCTGCCCAAATCCCAACATAGTGGCCCAGTAGTTGCTGCTCCTGATAGTAGCCCTCTACACCAAAGTGGCAATGTGCCTTGTTTGGGGTTAAAATGTAATTTAAAAAAACAAATAAAAATAAATGAGCTCAAAACCAGCCAACAGTATCCACTTTTTAACGTCTGTAATCGTACAATATCGTAATTGTTTATGTTCCTAGGTTATACAACGTAACATTTAATCCATATACCTCGAGTTTATTTTAGTGATCGTCAGGTGCTCATTAATATTCACATTTTTGGTTTATCTATTCGAAAAATCGACCGCAGATTGAAATGTGATGAGATGCCCCTAAATCTGGTCGTCCTAGAGTTACTTCTTACAGGGAAGACAATGCTAGCAAGATACACAACCTGTGAAACAGATTTAAAACGGCTCCCAAAGTTCAAGAACAGTGTAATCTTGTTAAAAAGTGATCTCTTTCTACAGTTCAGAACACATTGGAGAAATTTAATTTGCGAGGCTATGTTCCAAGACGCAAGCCAATGATTTTTGTAAAGAAGAGGAAACGCCGTATGGACTTCGTCAGTTTCGATGAAGACCATGACTTTCCATATTGGTCGAAAATTAGTTTTAGCGGCGAAAGTAAGTTCAATAGGCTAGGCAGTTGGCATTACGTCCTTCGAAGGAGAATTAAGTTCCAAGGTCACCAGTTTCAACGCTGCATGATGGTGGAGCTTCAGTTTTTATGTAAGGTGTTATTAATGCCGATGGTCCAGGGCTTATACGTCGCTTGCTATGTATGACAATTGGAGAGGAGCGTCCGGCTTTACCGGGCGTAAAATACGCTTAAATATGATATTTTAATTAGTCCAGATTCCGTATATATTATTATAGAGTCGTGATTTCAAAAGTAAAAAAAGAGTATTTAGCTGCCATAAGCCAGAATCGAAACTGTGGCATTAAAAGCTGGTGACGTTACCACTGTAGGAACGTGACACGCATATGAACTGATGAAAAATGAAAAAATAAAGATGAGTGTACAAAATGCATAAAGATGTTTTCAATTGTGACTTTAAGAATATTTGAACCGGTAAAACACCCCTAAATGAACGGCCCATAAAACATCCAATCATTTGCGGTCCTTAGCGCCACGTTGCCACTTTTAGGAGGAGATAATGCTTGAAAATATGGAGACAGACAGACAGACATATAGCCGTTTATATATTGTATAATAATCCTAAACAGTAATATCTGTACTTATCATGATTATTCGTTACGGGGATGAAATCGTCTCTATGTAGCATAACAGATATATTTTCATACTCTTGCTACTTCTAAGCAATATACTGAGCACTGTTGAAATAAGTATTGAAAATTTCTATACAAATTATATTATATGACTTTATGCTAATATATACGTGCCAGCAAGGATACCCGACGTTGCCCGGAGTCAAAGCCAAATACCATGGTGCACTAGTGCTTTAAACAGAAACGTTCATTTCGAACACGCTCCTGTCATATGAGAAAAAAAAACTGCTGTTCATTTTATTTATCGGGCTTATCGGTTTGTGTAGTAAAAAAAGACTAATTCACTTGTGGCTGTATAAGGGGTCAACTAGAATGCAAATCGCTTGTTCTTTTTCCGGATTATTTCGATTATCGATTGTCGATACTTATCTGAGACATTTCGATACAAAACCTATCTAAGAACACTGCCAGGCACACAAAGTACCTCCGTGTAAAATTTCATAAAAATCGACCCAGCCGTTTTCATGTCCATGGGGAACGAACTTAGACGCACACACAGACACACACATAGACAACGTTCCTTTTTATATAATAGCAGAGATATTGTGAAAAATGTGTAAAATATATGATTGGATTTGAGTTTGAAATGTGTTCCGTGTGAGAATTTCAGATTGCACAGCATTGAAATCATAGGATAATTTTGTAGCAGTCTATTTTATTTAAAAGGCATATTTACACTTATAGTAGTAGCCAGCGTAGTTTTTTTTTTTTTTTTCGTTTTATCTTCATTTCGAGTTTTAATAATGTATGGCCATTATAGTAAATCTCTCCTGATGTCAAAATGGAGACGATAATACTGGCTACATTACTTGCCTCCCTACAAGGATTAAGTTAGATGCATTTATCTTCCTATGGAATTTCATAAAAATCGACCCAGCCGTTTTCGAGTCTATAGGGGAGGAATTACCCCCACACAAACAAAATTCCTTTTATATATTAGGTTGGTGCAAAAATAATGTCGTTTTTTGACGTTCAACTTTGATATAAAAAAACGACATTATTTTTGCACCAACGTAGTGGTACTTATCTCTACTGGTCACCTCAGTAGAGATAAGCACCGGATCACCGAAGTTAAGCAACGGTGAGCCTGGCCAGTACCAGATGGGTGACCATTTGAGACTTCTAGGTGCTACATGTGCTCTACCCTTATCTCGGCATTGTTTCCAGTCGACCTGGACTTCTCCTTGCCACCGGACTCAGGCAGTGCCGATTTAGGAGAGGTACGATTGGTGATTGCGCAAGCCTTGCCATACAATTACATGCGCAGCTGCCCCTACAAAGGGTATCCTTTGTCTTTCGAGACAGAACGGAAGCATAGAATCGCGTTGACACACCGGTTCTTATCAGATCACCGAAGTTAAGCAACGCTGATACTAGCTAGTACCAGATGGGTGAATATTTGGGAATTGTCGGTGCTGTATGTGACCTCGGCATTTGTTCCAGTCGTCCTGTACATACACTTCAATTGCCACTGGTATTTAACAATGTCGATTCAAGAGAGGTGTGGTTGGAGATTGCGCACCTCTTGCCACACAAATTTCACGCGCAGGCACCCCTTCCTGGGTATCCATAGTCTGTCAAAGGCTGAACGAGCCTGTGTTTAAATAATATGACAATATATTTTCTGCATTTAAAACAAACAAAACAGAACTTCGCATTTAAATAACAATTTTGCAATCAAACCTGAGCGTTTGTTATTTTAAGTTGAAATGTGAGAAACACAAAAAAGAAAAAAAACGCGGACAGAGTCTCTATTTAACGTGCTAGGACGCGTGTAAAGAATAATCACTTTCACAAAATTTGATTAAATCTGGAAAATATAAAAAAAATATGCAAATGTTTCCTTGATGTTTCTTTGCTTGCCTGGGTTTTGTCTTTCATAAATCCTTCAAAGAAACTTTTTTGTCCAAATTTTGATTTAGTTCTTAACAGAAATTACAGAAACATCAATTCCTTAGTTTCTCTTTTATAATGTAGCGAAAGTGTCTTTCTTTCTCATCTAATTTATAAAACTCACTATATCTATGTCTGTGAGTCTGCCTGCTTCAAATTTTTCAAAATTCATCTCCTCCGAGACGCAATATTGCAAAGCAGTCTGAATCAATCAAATGACTAAATTTGTGTGTGTGTGTGTGCGTGTAACGTTGTTTTATATATACAAACCAGACTTTGTCTGTCTGTTAAGAGGTCAATATTGAAAATCATCGAACTTGGCTAGAATAAGTCGACTTATAGTGCTCTTGGACCCATGCGCAAACATACCTTTATTTATTACAGTCGGTTTATTGTTAACTATTTTGTATTCGTCTGACGATAGCTCAAACGGTAACGATCAAGACTGGAGTGCGAAATGTTTTGGTTTTGATCCTAGCTGATGGCACCCAAGTCATAATTTACATAAACTTTTGAAATTATTACTATATATTAGGTACAAAATAATAGTCAATAGAAAAGTGACTCTATATTAATAAATACATCTGCAAAAATTAAAATATCATATTTAAGCGTATTTTACGACCCTGCAATGCCAGACGGCCAGTTACGTATTTCTAATTTTTTCCTTTGCATTTTATTAAAATTTATTAGATTTTTTTTAAATTAACGTGAATCATTGTTTCTATTTTATGTTATTCTAGAAGTTTTCATTTTCTTTTAGCGTTTATATTTATCTTGATCGTTATTTATTATCTTTATTTCTTTTTATCTATTTGTTTTTGTCAATATGTATTTATTTCTTGTTTCCTTTATTTAATTTTCTATTTTTTATTCGGAATAAACAAAATATTTTATAACCCAGCTGTGTTGTGTTTTTTTTTTTTTTCGCTGCCAAGTGTATATATCGGAGATAAAAGTTGATTTAGAAATTATATCTGCTGAAAAGTACATTGAACGACCGGTCGCAATTTTAATAAAAAAAAATGAAACTGGAGAAACGAGGAGATATGAAAGTATATATATATATTTATGTTATTGGTTATTTATTTATCATTTTTGTTTGTTTATGTCTATTTGTCTTTGTGACTGTGTGCTTATTTCTTGTTTCCCTTCTTTTATTTTCGCTTTCTTTATTTTTCTATTTTTCTAATAGTGAGACAAGCACATCGGATTCTAAAGAAATCCCGATATATTTTCACGCATGCAGAGAGATGCCATTCAAACCACCAAACACCAACAGATATAACACTGGAGAAAATTGCCCGAGAAAAGAAAATATGGCTTGCCCATTTCAGCTTGGTTGGTTGTTTTGTTTTACGGCATATCAACCCTTTTCAGGTTATTTAATGCCGAATCTGGTGATTTTGAAGAACGATTTTTTAATATAGTACATTTGTTTTTTTAAGTCGTATTCTATTTAACCCATAGTTGGGACCCTAACAGGTGCTACCATTCGGGATCAGAGTGGACCTGAGAGCAATTGCAATTAAAGGGTGGCTCCACACTCCCTAATGCCTACAAGCTGGGGCCTCACCATCGGATATAGTTTAAGATCATATCCAGGGCCCCCCATTTCAGGAACTTTGTTTTTATGTGAATAGAAAAAAAAAATGTTTATATTTTTTCAGCTACTCCGTATTTGGGGGGAGGAGTATTGTAGGACAATTTAGGCAAAAAAAAAACACCAGTGTGTATAGACACCGGAGGGAGTGATTTCCCTTGACACAGAGAGACAGGAGAACCAGTTTGTGCATCGATAAGGAAAGCCGCGTTTACACCCCGTGGGCCCACGGGAGAGACACAGAGATGTTCCGAATTTAACAAGAAAATGTAAGGTTTTACCCGGATGATAACATTGCCCCACTATGAGACAAAGTAAGACTCTAACCACTTCTGAGTGAGTACCAAATTATTGTTGTTCTGTATTGTGATGTCACGTGACTTTCATGATCGTTAATCTGTAATAAATTGAATTATTTGCATTTGTTTAGTATTTATGTTTGTAAGTATTTCTAGTTTCAGTGATTCAACCAGCTATGAATTCCCTAACGCACTACAACAGCTATATGCGACCTTCTTTTAAATAAAGCTGTTGTATTTCATGATCGTTAATCTGTAATAAATTGAATTATTTGCATTTGTTTAGTATTTATGTTTGTAAGTATTTCTAGTTTCAGTGATTCAACCAGCTATGAATTCCCTAACGCACTACAACAGCTATATGCGACCTTCTTTTAAATAAAGCTGTTGTATTTCATGATCGTTAATCTGTAATAAATTGAATTATTTGCATTTGTTTAGTATTTATGTTTGTAAGTATTTCTAGTTTCAGTGATTCAACCAGCTATAAATTCCCTAACGCACTACAACAGCTATATGCGACCTTCTTTTAAATAAAGCTGTTGTATTGTTTTTTTAGGACCACAATTTCATCGATTCACCCTGTATATTATATACCATGTTTCTACCTACGTTTTCCACATCTTTCATATTCTTAAATTTTCACATTTTCACAATTCTTTTTACATTTACAACTGTTTACATTTTTCTATTACGTTGAACGTTTTTCATTAAATCGTATTATCAGATTTTTTCCACTATTTTTTTAATAATATTTTTATACATTTTCACATTCCTCAAGCCTTTTATATATTCACATATTTACACTTGCCATCTTTTTTGCGCTTTTCATACATGAACACTTCCATGACTTCCCGTTCAAATTTCATGCCATTTAAACTAACTAGCAGGACCTGTGGAAATTCCACAGGGGACTCATTCATATGCAATATATTGATGTTCCATGCTGTAGATGTTCAGTGTAAATGGATACGCTCTGATATTATTGTAGTTTTTTTTTTTTGTTAAAACTTCACAAGTATTCATCTAAGCTAGCACGAACACCCGGTCATGCCCGGTCGTAAAGTACGCTTACATATGATATTTTAATTTTTGCAGATTTCGTATGTTATATACTTGCGATTTAAAAAATAAAAAAGTATATCCATATGACTTGGGTGCATTAGCTTGAATCGAAATCGAAATAAAAACTTATGAATAACATATATAAATAATATATTTATATATATGTATGTATATATATATACATATATATATATGTATATATATATATATATATATATGACCTGTACATTTCAGTTGAACTATATTATTTTGTCCTATGTATTTTTTCGCGCCTTTAACATTTCCTGTCTGGGTCATTTTGACATTTGTTTCTCTATTTTATATTTAACTCTAGCACCATTTTTCTCCTCTTTTTCTTCCCTGATCTTTCTTATTTATATTTATGTCTCGGAAGTAGAGTGAAAAGCATATCTTATTTTTCTTTTATTAATATTATTGGCATTTTTTCCTTTTTCCTTGTACACATTTTTGTGAATTATTCCATGGATTATGGACCATCTTCTTCCAATTACGGGATTTCTTTGAATTTTACTTGTGCAAATGGAAATTCAATTAACTTTCTTGAAGTTATACATTTGGATTTTACCGTCACTTCATTATTTATCTTACACCATACTATCCATTTATGTGTAATCACCTTTTTCTTCACCATATTCCCTCTACTTCACTTTTTTTTGTTTTCAAGTAAGATCTTTGACTTACTTGTTGTTTCATCAAATACTTTTGCATGCAAAATCCGATCCTACATTTTGCTAATTCCTACCCTTTGATGAGAAGGAAAGTATTTCTTCGAAACTCCGCGGATTAAGGACTATCCACTTATCTAGTGTTTCCTTTTCAGATTAAATATGTTTTTAACTCATTTCAAAGTGTTTTTAACATGTTTTATTAACTGTTTTCTCGTATATATGTATATATATATATCATATATATATATATCATATATATATATCATATATATATATATAAATCATATATATATAACTACTTCATTTACTCACATAAAATCAATATACGAAAGTATAAATTTATGCGTAAACTTTAAGTATTTACTTCAAAAGTGCTCAATGCGTAGGTAGAGCTAGTTAGTAATTTATAAAATACATATGGCGAGTAAGCTACACTGAATATTCGGCGTTTCATCCACTCTAGGATTCGTCAGGCTTATGCGCGAATTCTGTGATTGTTTCTCGTTTTTATATGGTCCTCTTCTGTTGAGGATTTTAGTTAACCAATCATCTTTCTAGTATCCACCGCGCCCCTTCCTATCAGCCAATGGGCATGCATTTTATCGAACAAAGGATCTGTTTTAGAACTAGGTTAGTGGTTTAACGCAGACGTTTTCCTCCTTTTTTCTTTATATATATATATATATATATATATATATAAATATACATATGTGTACATACATATATGCTCATATATATATACACATATATATACATATATGTGTGATCGTTTATGTATATTCATGTTTATTTAATTTATTTATTTGTTTATTTTCTATTGTTTTTGTTAGTTTTAAAGCTATTTTGTATCGTTATCCTAAAGTAAGTTTTATTTTGTGAACACAGTTATTCGCTATTTCTCTTCTACGGTTTAATAAATTTTGGGGTTCTTTAAAGTACAGGATAGCAATTTTTTCATGAAGGCATAATTTACATGGGTCGTCTAAATGGCTACACGTGGTAGCTTGTCTTATTATTTTCCATTCGACAACCGGCGAATGTCCACTTTCTTTGAGTTCCCAGTATTTATTCGCTAGTATTGTTTTTATATGGTGTTTTTTATTGTTGAATGTACTTTTGTGGTCATAGTATCGGGTTTTGAAATCTAAGGAAGTCATGCCTATGTAATATTTCTTGTTATTCGGGTTTTCTTTCGCAGATATTGTTGCTTGATAAACTGCGCTTTTTGTTAGACATTTATTTTGAACTGGGCAAATTGTGCGGTGTCTACAGTTGCATTTATCTTGTTCGTTATTAGCATTTTTATTTATGGTATGGTTGTTCTTGTCCGGGGTTGGTTTGTTATTATTATTATTATTATTATTATTATTATTATTATTATTATTATTATTATTATTATTATTATTTCTGCTAGTGTTGGTTTTATTTTTGTCATGGTGTCTACTTTTTTATTGTTTATTTTGTTGTTGTTTACATTGTTTTTATTTAGTATTTTGTTATTATGTGCTTTAATTATCATCTCTAAATTTTCGCAACAACTGTAGGATATCTTTAAGGTATTTTTATTGAAGATTTTGTGTAAGGGGTTGGTTGCGGAAAGTGTTTTTAAATAAGATCTAGAAATTCCTTGCCGAGTTTTGTTTTTAACATTTGATTGTATGGGGCCGTATACCAAATTATAGTTCTTTTTCTTCTATTTTTAATTTTATTATAGTTGTTGGTGTTTTGTTGCTTATGTTTGATATCGATATTTTTGGATCCACTATTTTTTAGGGCTGTTTCGTAGATATTGTATAACCTGTTAATTGCATTTTCATCGCTTGAGTTATTACTGAGTCTACTTACGATCGAGTTAGGAATGGGTTTTATAATTGATGGTGGGTGCTTGGACTTGGAGTTTACGTAAATTGGAGTAGCGTTATCTTTTAAGTATGGTTCATATGTGTTTTTATCTAAGTGACGTCCAGGAAGTTTGTTATTTTTATGTTAGCTGATACGTCTGCTTTTAGGCCTAATTTTTTCATTTCCTTGTGTATGATTTTCTTAAAGTTTTCTCCCTTGACTTTGTTGGAGTTTTTTTATTATAGCTAGTCCGTCATCTCTATATAGGCCGATATCCATAGTATCGAATATGCTTGCGCGGCTATATAGAATGAATAATCCCACAAGATCTGATGCCTCTGCATCGCCAAATAAAACGAAATTTATATATATTTTATTAATTACTATATATATATATATGTATGTATATATATATATATATATATATATATATATAACTTGAGTCTCTTCAGCCATAATCGAAACCGAAACAAAAATTTACGAAAAATTCTTGATAAAATTATTTATAAAAAAAATAGATTAAGTGCCATCAGTTATAATCGAAACCGAAACCGAAATTTTATGAAAATTATTGGTCAAATTATTCATGACAAGAAATTAGAGCATAACAATTAAAAGATCCGGATATAAGCGTGACACACAAAAGACACACACGCTATCATATTAATATATAGATAATTAGTTTCGACTTATCATTGCTATATGCGGCGTTTTAATAGCCTACTCGGCTTGTATGTACCTTTATTTCATATCTTCTTTCAAGTTAATACAACTATTATATCTAAACAAATATTAATTTTGAATATCTTCTCTATATCTAATAGTCCATTTGGCTTGTTAGTACTTTTATTTATTATTGTCTTTCATTTTCATTTCTGTTACTATATCTAAATTCATATTAAATTTGATTTATCTTTGCTATATGCGGCCTTTGTATTGCTCAAGTTGTCCGTACTTTTATTTATTTATTTTTCATTTTGATTTCTATTACTACAGCTAAACTATTATTAATTTTGATTTATCTTTGCTATATGCGGCCCTTGTATTGCTTATTTTGCTTGTAAATACTTTTATTCATTATTTTCTTTCATTTTCTATTTCTCTTACTATAATATCTAAACTTATGTTAATATTGATTTATCTTTGCTATATGCGACCCTTTTATCGCCTATTTTGCTTGTAAGTACTTTTATTCATTATTTTCTTTCATTTTCTATTTCTCTTACTATAATATCTAAACTTATGTTAATTTTGATTTATAACTTGGATATATGCGACCCTTTTATCGCCTATTTTGCTTGTAAGTACTTTTATTTATTACTTTGTTTTAATTTCTGTTCGCTACTATTACATAAGCTAATATTATTTTCGATTTATCTTTGATATGCGTGCCGCTGTAATCGCCTACTTAACTTGTAAGTACTTTTATTTAAACAAACCTCACTAATCGACAAAAAAGTCATGAAGCGAAACATTTTTTATCAAGATTATGTTTGTATAAACGGATTATAAACACATTGTGGCTGTAATTACACATAAATGAACTCGCATCATTTTTTCCAGTGCAGCAATCTCAGATCAAAATCACACACAGAACCGAATAGATGAAAACATGGAAAAATAAGCTGATAAAATGTCGCGAGGTTAAGCAGTACAAACGTCGTAAAATGGAAATTTAAAATTGGTAAATGAGATAAAAAGTAATTAGAAATTTGAAAAAAATACATGTATAAAGTTTTTCTTGTGGTAAGAAAATGTGTATTTACTCACTCGTGAATTATTTGCATTTGTTTAGTATTTATGATTGTAAGTATTTCTAGTTTCAGTGATTCAACCAGCTCCTGCCCAGATGTGGCAACAGTACTCCATCCTTGGACGTACTTGGCTTTTATATAGATAGAGAATTGCATCAGCAGTGAGATATCTTCTGGAGCTGTAGAAGGATCCTGCCATTTTTCCAGCGACCTCCCACATATCTCATTATCCCTCACAGACTCCGTCTTCATTGAACTTCTTATGCCATTCAAAACCTGATGCTACGTTTATACAAGATGGTTCAAAAGCAGTTTGAAGCAGTACATATGTTTCTGTGGCATTTTTCCAAGTTTAAAACAACATTTTATAGAAAATCCTTCCCGCAGTTTACATGGAGTAAGTTTCACATGCCTTCCAGTAGTGACTGAGTCCACAATTAATTGTAGTCTACATTGCACTGTAGAGAATCTGCTGTTGATTTTATAAAATTATCGGTAAATACTGCTTCAATTATTCTCTGAACAGAAAAAAATTATTTCAAACGCGCCCTTGTCTTACAAAAGAACCAACTGTTTATTTTATGAAATAAATTTTTGAATAATAACTTAAATCTCTTTAAAGTTAAACGTAAGATGTTCATTATTGCTCTAAAACGAAACATTCTTTCGGCACACCCCTGTCTCCTAAAAGTATTTACAGTTGATGTTATAGGCAGGGTCTTTCTGCTTGTGTGGTTATAAAAATTTTCAAATGCACTTGTAATGTTAGGTTGTATAAAATGTTAACTTTGGTTTAAAAAAGAATGTCTGTTTATGTGTTTTGCGATGAGTTTTCTGTTTTATATAAAACTAGTCTGGGTACCCGGCGATGTCCGGGTGTTTGGAGGTGTGTGTTCAGCAAAAAAAAAATGTTGTCGTAGGCAAGCAGGCTCGAACTCGTAACGCGCCAGAGGAAAAATAGGTGAAAAAAAAAACTGTTTACCGATGTGCCTACCGTGATTGTAACGTCACGGGTGGTCGAAATAACGCCTCTTATGCGACGTCGTGGGCCCAGGGGTTGAATGATTTGCCAAAAATATTCGCGAAAAAAAAAAAACGAGCCTCCCTGTAGAAACGTGCGCAGTTGAGGGTGAAAGAATTAATGTTTTTGGTCAATTTTTCGATATATGTCGTCCGAGAGGTCGAGGTTCAAAATGATACTGATCTCGTGAAAATTCGTCGCCTTTGTCGAAAGTTTTTGCAAGACATAAAAACATACATACATACATACACACATACATACATTCAAACAGACAGGTGAATTTTCTATATTTTAGATAAGTCATTGGTTAGTTTATTTGTCTGTTGCGCTTCTGTTTTAAATAGAATCTATATATTATATAAAACTCACATTGTGTGTGTGAATTCCTCATTAATACGTTCAGAAGCGGCTGAACCTATATTTTGAGAATTTAACACAAAGCTAATTTATATGTCTGGCAGTGTTCTTAGATATGTTTTGTACATGAATTCATCCGATAAATATCGAAAATCGTTAAAATACTGGAATCACCCTCGTCACAGCCTCTTCCATTTCCTTAATTGTCTCATAACAACAGCCTCTAAGGTTTTCTTTGAGCTTACAGGAATAACCGAAAAGCACAGTGAGCTAGGCCTGGCTATAAGGAGGGTGGAGAAAGGTCTTGATGCCTATCTTTGTCGAATAGTCTGTGACAAGGATGGTGTTCTCTGAGCACTCGGAATAAACTTCGCGTAAATCTTCGCACCTTCCGTACCTCGCAAAGAACTGTGTGTACCGCTCCTATACTGACATCAAACTGTGTAGTTATTGTCTCTATAGACACACGACGGGTCTTATTCAAAAAATTGTTTATTTGGTCAATCAACGCTGGAGTTCTGATTTCCCTTGTTTGCATATGGTACCCACTTATTCAAGGCCCGGAAACCACTCGGGGATAAGGGTATTGCGTGTACAGTAATCAATGGGATAATATAGTAGTAATCGTTACTGATGGAGATTTGATAAAGTGTCTTACTTAAGGGGGCGGTTTATTAGGAATTTGTTTATCTAAGACTTGAAAACTTCCTAGTTGTAGTAAAATGGGAAACAGAAAAACAGAAGAGATTTCCACAGGTGTGCCGTTCTAAGAAAGAAGCTTTGTTCATGGAATCTACGTTTTGATTTAGGTACAGATAAAGAGTGAGGGAAATTATTGACAGTGGTTTCAGCTAGACGGGTGTTTTTCGTGAAAGATTGGTGAGGGGGGACCAAAGATTGGAGTTCAGAGGAGCACCTGCCATGGAAATAACGATAAAACAAGGATAGGCTCGCAACGTCTCTTCTGTGGGAGAGAGGTTGCAGGGTAGAGAAAAGGGCATCCCCCACTAAGCCACGAAGTCTATTTTGTACACTGTCAAGACAGGATCGGCTGTTTTTAGCAGCTCCTGCCGAGATGTGACAACAGTACTCCATCCTTGGACGTACTTGGCTTTTATATAGATAGAGAATTGCATCAGCAGTGAGATATCTTCTGGAGCTGTAGAAGGATCCTGCCATTTTTGCAGCGACCTCCCACATGTCTCATTATCCCTCGCAGACTCCGTCTTCATTGAATTTCTTATGCCATTCAAAACCTGATGCTACGTTTATACAAGATGGTCCAAAAGCAGTCTGAAGCATTCTATGCGTTTCTGTGTCATTTTTCCAAGTTTAAAACAAAATTTTATAGAAAATCCTTCCCGCAGTGTACATGGAGTAAGTTTCACATGCCTTCCAGTAGTGACCGAGTCCACAATAAATTGTAGTCTACATTGCACTGTAGAGAATCTGCTGTTGATTTTATAAAATTATCGGTAAATACTGCTCCAATTATTCTCTGAACAGAAAAAAATTATTTCAAACGCGCCCTTGTCTTACAAAAGAACCAACTGTTTATTTTATGAAATAAATTTTTGAATAATAACTTAAATCTCTTTAAAGTTAAACGTAAAATGTTCATTATTGCTCTAAAACGAAACATTCTTTCGGCACACCCCTGTCTCCTAAAAGTGTTTACAGTTGATGTTATAGGGAGGGTCTTTCTGCTTGTGTGGTTATAAAACTTTCAAATGCACTTGTAATGTTAGGTTGTACAAAATGTTAACTTTGGTTTAAAACGGGCTTCCTCTTTTAATCGGATTTTTGTCGATTTTCGATACTTATCAGACATATTCTAAATAAAAAAAGGAAGACGTAAGAATACTTTTAGACACATCAAGTGCTTGATGCGAAATTTCAAATAAATCGGACCAGCCATTTCCGATCATAGGGAACAAACTGTCTCACACACAAAGTTCCTTTTATTTAATAGTAGCTATCTGGAGAGAAACAAAGAGAGAGAGAGGGGGGAGGAGTCAAACTGATAGATAGCTACTTTTGCTGATCTCAGTCACGTTGTGTGTGCTGCCTTTCATAAATGACATCACCCGGAGGCGTCTTGTCTTCTTGCCAACACAAAGACCAAAAGTCAGGTGGTTTCATCAACTTCTGACTTTACAGGTTATACTGTAACCTGAGCATTCGACCACGACCTTTATAATGTAACAATACTCCTGTCAAACCTTAGTGCAAATGTGCTCATTTCTGCAAATTTAAAGGACGAATCTAATTTTAATTGTGTCGCTATAAGAAATGCTCAATTAATAGCTTTGTCCGGTATAACATCCTACCATCAGAAAATTGCAACGTTCGACTACGTATGAGTTCAATAATAAGTGGAGAAATGCGAAACTCAATCCCGCTATATTCCTTTCTCGCTATGAGCTCTCTTTAATACTCTTATTTTAAGACAAAAACACCTTTTCCCTAGTTTATTAAATTGTTAGGTTAATTACAGAATCGTTGACAATATAAGTGATTATAATTGGTATGCTGTCTTTTTACAAATACTCATCGAAAATATTTTAATAAAGCCCCGCTCTACCTGATAAGAATGGCTTTCTAAATATTAGCATTGTTATTTAGAAAGCTGTTCTTAAAATGAGGACTTGACTTTCTTATTGATTCTGTATTTTCACCTAAAATGTCATAAAACTTTAAAAAAAAAAAAAAAAGAAAAAAGAGAAGTTAACAAAGTTAGCAGTGAGAACGTAATATAACGGGGAGTGGTTTTCGCACTATTTTTTTTATTTTGTTTAAAAAAGATCAGCTGTTGGTAGTAATTATGAGATAATAAATATTTATTGATTTAAACTAGCAGTAAATCTAAAATCTATAGATCACCTTCTCACACAAGTGTGGTTTTACGTTTGAGAAAATATATGCACATTGAACAAGTGTTTTTGCCGTAATCGGGACAAAATAACAGCGTTATAGTTAAAGATTTTTAAAACAACGTTATAGTTAAAGATTTTTAAAACAACGTTATAGTTAAAGATTTTTAAAACAACGGTATAGTTAAAGATTTTTAAAACAACGGTATAGTTAAAGATTTTTTAAAACAACGTTATAGTTAAAGATTTTTAAAACAACGTTATAGTTAAAGATTTTTTAAAACAACGGCATAGTTAAAGATTTTTAAAACAACGTTATAATTAAAGATTTTTAAAACAACGCCATAGTTAAAGATTTTTAAAACAACGTTATAGTTAAAGATTTTTAAAACAACGTTATAGTTAAAGATTTTTTAAAACAACGGCATCGTTAAAGATTTTTAAAACAACGTTATAATTAAAGATTTTTAAAACAACGCCATAGTTAAAGATTTTTAAAACAACGTTAAAGATTTTTAAAACCACGTTATAGTTAAAGATTTTTAAAACAACGTCATAGTTATAGATTTTTAAAACAACGTTATAGTTAAAGATTTTTAAAAATTCTGAGTATGTCATTATATCCGAATCAGGGATTTGGCACGGAATCGAATCGGTTTAATAAATACCATCCACAGTTAAAAAAACAAACAATCAGGTAAATAAAAGTATTATTTATTTATCCCCTAAGAACAATTTTATATACCTGCATTGTAAACCTTCAAAAGCACCTTATATATATATATATGTATATATATATATATATATATATATATAGTCATCCACATACAGTACTGTTTCGTTATATCACAACTCATCAGTGCGGCTAGACATACACTTTTTCCCCAGCTGTGGATCGAACCTACAACCATCGTATTGACAGTCGGCAACTCTAACAATCGGACCAAGAATCAGGGGCAGTAAATATTTCTCCTCAAATCCTATTAAATTAGCATTTGCCCGTCGCACAGTGCTCGAACTGTCAGTTTGTTTACAAGCAAGCACAGAGAGAGAGAGAGAAAA